>NC_053393.1:533468310-533768310 GCF_905171765.1 Bufo bufo | reverse complement strand
CAGAGGCAAGCAAACCCAGCTGCATGGCCTCATCCTCAGAGGGAATTGAGAGAGACTGAGACCCCTGCGCACTGAATGAGACAGCCCCACTGTCCTTGGGCTGAATATGACAGGAAGGAATAGTCTCCTCTCTCTCTCTCTCTCTAAGACGCCTATCAATACGAACAGCTAGAGACATGGCAGATTCTAACGAGGCTGGTCTCTCATGAAAAGCAAATGCATCTTTCAATCTTTCCGAAAGACCATGGCAAAATTGACTTCGGAGTGCAGCATCATTCCAACCAGTATCAGCTGCCCATCTCCGAAATTCAGAACAATATATCTCTGCGGAGTGTTTACCCTGGCATAAAAGACGCAGTTTAGATTCAGCCAGAGCAATACGATCCGGGTCATCATATATCTGCCCCAGGGCTACAAAAAATTCATCCCCCGATCGGAGGGGCCGTGCCCCCACCGGCAGCGAAAAGGCCCAAGACTGAGCGTTATCTCTGAGTAGTGAGACGATGATCCCCACCCTCTGCTCCTCATCACCAGAGGAATAGGGAAGTAGGCGAAAATGGAGTTTGCAAGCCTCTCTAAAGCGAACAAAATTCTCACTACCCCCGGAGAACGTATCCAGAAACGAGATCTTAGGCTCGGAACAAACTCCATGAACGCCAGCAGAACCGGTCACCTGAAACTGAGACACAGTTTTACTGAGATCTGCTACCTCCAGCGAAAGACCTTGGATGCGGTCAATCAAGGCTGAAACTGGATCCATGCTTAAGACGGTTATGGCGGTTTATAATGTCACGGATGATGTTGCAGATAGCTGGAACTTATGAATAAACATCCGACTGGCTTGATCCCAAACTAAAGAGCATATAGGTGAGCCCTATAAAACCCCAAGAGCTCTCCCTGACTGCTATGCCCATGCAAGGGTCTCAATGGTAGACGATTGCATGCCCACGTACCTCAGACTGTGTGACACCTGAAAACCCTATAATAGTGAGGGGACACGACCACCGGCTCCCTGCACTTAATACGGACGGAGTCAGGGTCACCTAGAATCAAGCCAGCAATGAAACACAATACATTAAAAGACTTATCTGAGCAAACAGCAGCAGCAGCCTCCAGCAGTGAACACTTCATCCAGGAAGTAGTATAAACTGCAAAGTGAGGCAGTATGGGAGGGAATATAAAGGGAGACGATTAGTCTAAATAGGTGACACCTGGGAGAAGGAAAGGAGATGACAAAGTGAAACCAAAACAAAGAACGTCATGCAAGAGGTAGAGAAGGACGTCTGCCAGACCTTCTCACAGAACTAGTGGTGACAACAAGAATATAACTACTATAATACTGCCTCCTATGTATGAGAATATAACTACTATAATACTGCTCTTATGTACAAGAATATAACTACTATAATACTGCTCCTATGTACAAGAATATAACTACTATAATACTGCCTCCTATGTACAAGAATATAACTACTATAATACTGCTTCCTACGTACAAGAATATAACTACTATAATACTGCTTCCTACGTACAAGAATATAACTACTATAATACTACCACCTATGTACAAGAATATAATTACTATAATACTGCTCCTATGTACAAAAATATAACTACTATAATACTACTCCTATGTTCAAAAATATAACTACTATAATACTACTCCTATGTACAAGAATATAACTACTATAATACTGCTCCTATGTACAAGAATATAACTACTATAATACTGCCTCCTATGTACAAGAATATAACTATTATAATATTACTCCTATGTACAAGAATATAACTACTATAATATTACTCCTATGTACAAGAATTTAACTACTATAATACTGCCTCCTATGTACAAGAATATAACTACTATAATACTGCTCCTATGTACAAGAATATAACTACTATAATACTGCTCCTATGTACAAGAATATAACTATATAACTACTATAATACTGTTCCTATGTTAAAGAATATAACTACTATAATACTGCCTCCTATGTACAAGAATATAACTACTATAATATTACTCCTATGTACAAGAATATAACTACTATAATACTGCCTCCTATGTACAAGAATATAACTACTATAGGAAGAGCCTATTGGTTGAATGGGCCAAGCAATTTAAAGCCAAGGTGCTTACATTTCCAATACCAGGCACTCCACTCTCCTCCTTGCAGTTTTACATTCACCCGGAAGCTAAGAAGCCTTCAGGCATTTGGCCTCTCTTAGCTGAGATTCCTTTAAGTGAGATCCAGACTCCAGGTGGGAACCTGGATTGGACCCTAGTCTTGAATGACCCCAAAATCAAAAACGCCCCTTTCCTCCAGGGATTTGCCCTGCAGAAGGATATTAAGTTGATCAAACTACCACCCCCAACTACCTCTAGCCCTCCCTCTTGGTTGGATAAAAGGCTATCAGACACCCGTAGGATCCCCAAACCACTGTCTACCATATATAAAGAATTACTCTCATCCTCCCCTCCTGAGCTACACTTTCTCAATTCGTGGGAAAGGGAACTGTCCATCCGCCTTTTAGAACCGGAAAGGGCTTTTGTCCTCTCACACTCCCACGGCTTTAGCCGCTGTATTAGGATACAAGAGAACTCATATAAGCTGCTTACAAGATGGTACAAATCCCCGGAGTTTCTGCATAGGCTTAATGCAGACATTCCAAGTGAGTGTTGGAGGTGTAAAAAGGATACAGGTTCACTGTCACACATTTGGTGGCATTGTGAGAGGATCAAGGCTTTCTGGTCAAACATAGAAGCATTGATCAATGTGGTATGTGTTACGCAGGTTAAGCTAGATCCCAAACTGATCTTACTTTGGTGCCCCAATGATTCGCTGTCTCCCTGTAGATCTGATCTCCCCACTATGCTTATTACGGCGGCGAGACTGCTGATTCCGCTGCTTTGGAAAGAGACTGAACCTCCTACTGTTTCGATGTGGAGAGACAAGGTGGATCAGATCTATAGATTTGAAGAACTGGCCCATTGGGAATCCTACACACGTTCCCGCTTTCTTAAAATCTGGTCACCTTGGAAGAATTATAGAAGGTTTACTTGACGGAGTTGGAAAAACTCTTAACATCCCCCCTCCCTGTCCCCTCCCTACCCCTCCTTTCCTCCCCTTTGTTTTATACTTTTATTGTCTGTTACATTTTTGGCTTCATCTTAGACACCATATGATGCACTGATATGTAATAATTGTCACTTCCATAGAAGGTTTGTAATAATACCTTTTCATCAATACTACGATGGTATGTGATTGTAAGATGTACCTTATTCTTTGAATAAAAAGAAATTTGGTTAAGAATATAACTACTATAATACTGCTCCTATGTACAAGAATATAACTACTATAATACTGCTCCTATGTCCAAGAATATAACTACTATAATACTGCTCCTCTGTACAAGAATATAACTATTATAATACTGCTCCTATGTCCAAGAATATAACTACTATAATACTGCTCATATGTACAAGAATATAACTACTATAATACTACTCCTATGTACAAGAATATAACTACAGGGTGGGCCATTTATATGGATACACCTTAATAAAATGGGAATGGTTGGTGATATTAACTTCCTGTTTGTGGCACATTAGTATATGTGAGGGGGGAAACTTTTCAAGATGGGTGTTGACCATGGTGGCCATTTTGAAGTCGGCCATTTTGAATCCAACTTTAGTTTTTTCAATAGGAAGAGGGTCATGTGACACATCAAACTTATTGGGAATTTCACAAGAAAATCAATGGTGTGCTTGGTTTTAACGTAACTTTATTCTTTCATGAGTTATTTACAAGTTTCTGACCACTTATAAAATGTGTTAAATTTGCTGCCCATTGTGTTGGATTGTCAATGCAAAGTTATGTTAAAACCAAGTACACCATTGTTTTTCTTGTGAAATTCCCAATAAGTTTGATGTGTCACATGACCCTCATCCTATTGAAAAAACAAAAGTTGGATTCAAAATGGCCGACTTCAAAATGGCCGCCATGGTCACCACCCATCTTGAAAAGTTTCCCCCCTCACATGTAGTAATTTGCCACAAACAGGAAGTTAATATCACCAACCATTCCCATTTTATTAAGGTGTATCCATATAAATGGCCCACCCTGTACTATAATACTGCTGCTCCTATGTACAAGAATATAACTACTATAATACTGCTCCTCTGTACAAGAATATAACTACTATAATACTGTCTCCTATGTACAAGAATATAACTACTATAATACTGCTCCTATCTATAAGAATATAACTACTATAATACTGCCTCCTATGTACAAGAATATAACTACTATAATACTGCTCCTCTGTACAAGAATATAACTATTATAATACTGCTCCTATGTACAAGAATATAACTACTATAATACTGCTCCTATCTACAAGAATATAACTACTATAATACTGCTCCTATATACAAGAATATAACTACTATAATACTGCTCCTATGTACAAGAATATAACTACTATAATACTGCTCCTATGTACAAGAATATAACTACTATAATACTGTTCCTATGTTAAAGAATATAACTACTATAATACTGCCTCCTATGTACAAGAATATAACTACTATAATATTACTCCTATGTACAAGAATATAACTACTATAATACTGCCTCCTATGTACAAGAATATAACTACTATAGGAAGAGCCTATTGGTTGAATGGGCCAAGCAATTTAAAGCCAAGGTGCTTACATTTCCAATACCAGGCACTCCACTCTCCTCCTTGCAGTTTTACATTCACCCGGAAGCTAAGAAGCCTTCAGGCATTTGGCCTCTCTTAGCTGAGATTCCTTTAAGTGAGATCCAGACTCCAGGTGGGAACCTGGATTGGACCCTAGTCTTGAATGACCCCAAAATCAAAAACGCCCCTTTCCTCCAGGGATTTGCCCTGCAGAAGGATATTAAGTTGATCAAACTACCACCCCCAACTACCTCTAGCCCTCCCTCTTGGTTGGATAAAAGGCTATCAGACACCCGTAGGATCCCCAAACCACTGTCTACCATATATAAAGAATTACTCTCATCCTCCCCTCCTGAGCTACACTTTCTCAATTCGTGGGAAAGGGAACTGTCCATCCGCCTTTTAGAACCGGAAAGGGCTTTTGTCCTCTCACACTCCCACGGCTTTAGCCGCTGTATTAGGATACAAGAGAACTCATATAAGCTGCTTACAAGATGGTACAAATCCCCGGAGTTTCTGCATAGGCTTAATGCAGACATTCCAAGTGAGTGTTGGAGGTGTAAAAAGGATACAGGTTCACTGTCACACATTTGGTGGCATTGTGAGAGGATCAAGGCTTTCTGGTCAAACATAGAAGCATTGATCAATGTGGTATGTGTTACGCAGGTTAAGCTAGATCCCAAACTGATCTTACTTTGGTGCCCCAATGATTCGCTGTCTCCCTGTAGATCTGATCTCCCCACTATGCTTATTACGGCGGCGAGACTGCTGATTCCGCTGCTTTGGAAAGAGACTGAACCTCCTACTGTTTCGATGTGGAGAGACAAGGTGGATCAGATCTATAGATTTGAAGAACTGGCCCATTGGGAATCCTACACACGTTCCCGCTTTCTTAAAATCTGGTCACCTTGGAAGAATTATAGAAGGTTTACTTGACGGAGTTGGAAAAACTCTTAACATCCCCCCTCCCTGTCCCCTCCCTACCCCTCCTTTCCTCCCCTTTGTTTTATACTTTTATTGTCTGTTACATTTTTGGCTTCATCTTAGACACCATATGATGCACTGATATGTAATAATTGTCACTTCCATAGAAGGTTTGTAATAATACCTTTTCATCAATACTACGATGGTATGTGATTGTAAGATGTACCTTATTCTTTGAATAAAAAGAAATTTGGTTAAGAATATAACTACTATAATACTGCTCCTATGTACAAGAATATAACTACTATAATACTGCTCCTATGTCCAAGAATATAACTACTATAATACTGCTCCTCTGTACAAGAATATAACTATTATAATACTGCTCCTATGTCCAAGAATATAACTACTATAATACTGCTCATATGTACAAGAATATAACTACTATAATACTACTCCTATGTACAAGAATATAACTACAGGGTGGGCCATTTATATGGATACACCTTAATAAAATGGGAATGGTTGGTGATATTAACTTCCTGTTTGTGGCACATTAGTATATGTGAGGGGGGAAACTTTTCAAGATGGGTGTTGACCATGGTGGCCATTTTGAAGTCGGCCATTTTGAATCCAACTTTAGTTTTTTCAATAGGAAGAGGGTCATGTGACACATCAAACTTATTGGGAATTTCACAAGAAAATCAATGGTGTGCTTGGTTTTAACGTAACTTTATTCTTTCATGAGTTATTTACAAGTTTCTGACCACTTATAAAATGTGTTAAATTTGCTGCCCATTGTGTTGGATTGTCAATGCAAAGTTATGTTAAAACCAAGTACACCATTGTTTTTCTTGTGAAATTCCCAATAAGTTTGATGTGTCACATGACCCTCTTCCTATTGAAAAAACAAAAGTTGGATTCAAAATGGCCGACTTCAAAATGGCCGCCATGGTCACCACCCATCTTGAAAAGTTTCCCCCCTCACATGTAGTAATTTGCCACAAACAGGAAGTTAATATCACCAACCATTCCCATTTTATTAAGGTGTATCCATATAAATGGCCCACCCTGTACTATAATACTGCTGCTCCTATGTACAAGAATATAACTACTATAATACTGCTCCTCTGTACAAGAATATAACTACTATAATACTGTCTCCTATGTACAAGAATATAACTACTATAATACTGCTCCTATCTATAAGAATATAACTACTATAATACTGCCTCCTATGTACAAGAATATAACTACTATAATACTGCTCCTCTGTACAAGAATATAACTATTATAATACTGCTCCTATGTACAAGAATATAACTACTATAATACTGCTCCTATCTACAAGAATATAACTACTATAATACTGCTCCTATATACAAGAATATAACTACTATAATACTGCTCCTATGTACAAGAATATAACTACTATAATACTGCTCCTATGTACAAGAATATAACTACTATAATACTGCTCCTATGTCTAAGAATATAACTACTATTATACTGCCCCTATGTACAAGAATATAACTACTATGGGGGGCGGAGCCTAGCCACGCTGCTGAATGGCCGCACGAGCTTGAGCTCCTCCAGCATTCCGGCTCATTTGCCCTATATAAGCTTATAATTTGCTTGATTATGGGGAAACCTGGCAGAGAAAAGAACAGAGGAAGCTCAGAGTCCACCCCACTGCGCTCCACACAGCCTGAGATGGAGAAGTTTCTTAGGAAAACGTTGAGGTTTACCGCGCAGAAAGGCCCCAATATGGCGACGTCTGCTGCACAAGACTCTGACGCCGGGGAACTGTCAGATGCAGGCAGCGGCTCCGATGTCTCGGATAAGAGACCCAGAGACCCACCTCTCTCAGAACGAACCCCTCGTCGGGTCCTTGAATCTGCCCTCTCGCCTTTGAAACAAGACCTGTCTGATATTAAGGACGACATGAAGCATCTGGGGCAGAGAGTGGTGGCGTTAGAAGCCACTCAGGAGGCCATTATGACCTATGAAGGTAAAGCATCAGAGGTGCTGGCGTCTCATAAGGCCTTACTGAACGATGCCTTCCTGAAATTGGAAGATCAAGAAAACCGCAGCCGCCGGCGCAATATCCGCATCCGCGGCCTACCTGAGTCGTTTGCAGTTGAGGCCTTACCGACGGTGGCGCGTGAATTGTTTTCCAAGCTGCTTGATCCTGACAGAGCGGCGGGAATCGTGGTGGAACGCATACACAGGGCGTTACGCCCCAGGCCTAAACCGCAAGAACCACCACGTGATGTGATCTGCGGCTTATTGAGCTACGTTGATACCGCAGCCATCCTTAAAAGCCAAAGAGAAATGGAGGTACTGGAATATGAGAATACCCCGATCCAGATGTTCCAAGACATCGCGCCATCCACCTTGGCCAAACGGCGCCTTCTCAAGCCTCTCCTGGAAATCCTGAGGAAAACCTCAACCCCATTCCGCTGGTTATACCCCTTTGGGTTGGCGATCTCCAGGAATGGTAAGCTACTCACCGTGCGCTCACCTGCTGACCTGGATTCTGTCTGGCGATCCCTGGACGTTCCTCCGATGGAAATCCCCTCATGGTTACCGGCTGACCCTTCCCATACCACCTCGTGTGACCGCTTGGCAAACAGCGTCTGCGGGCAAGCCGGATCGTTCGGGACGCGGCAGGATGGATAGAGATCCCACCTGATTAGAGGTGCTCGTAAGCATACTTTGCTGATATTTCTACCTCCCCAGAATAGGAGATGACTGTTGCTCACCTCCATGTTATACAGGTTACTAAAGGCGGACTTGGCCTTTCTACATTTTCAATGTTTTCTACATTTTTAGTGTTTTATTTTTGTGGCCTATCTCTTAATTGGGCTTAATGTTCTCACATGATGCATAAACGGATCTGTGCCGTTTCATTGCTGCTACGGGACGCTACCTCTAGGACAACGCATTCTGTTCCTCACTGCAGGGTGATGTCCGGACGGATTAAGATGCTGGACACATTTTTTGTTTTTGGTCTCTTTTGTTCAGACCATAGGTGCTTTACTTGCCCCCTCGCCAGTCCAATCCTGTCTTGGCTGGTGATAAGTAGAGTACCAACCCCTCCTCGGACGGGTGTCTTGTCTGAGTTACTCACTTGTCAACTTGACATGTTTAATGTTCTCTCATTAATTTTTTGTTCTTTTGTGTTTCCCTCACCTTCTTTCCCTTCTCCTGCTCATATCATCTGTGTGCTCTTCCATACTTCCATGGATGTATTATGCATTTATTCACCTGACTGTATGCAGAAATGTCTTCTATAGTAGTTGCCTCACTAAACGCGCATGGGCTGAACGAGCCATGTAAAAGGTCTCAAACACTATCTCTCCTTCTGAAAGATAAGGTCTCTGTGGCCTTTTTGCAAGAGACCCATTTCAGAACGGGCAAAATTCCTAAACTTCCCCCTAAGAAATTTGTCCAGTGGTTTCACAGTACTCATGATTCCGCCAGCAGAGGGGTTAGTATAGCTGTGCATAAATGCCTCCCCTTTAAACACGCAGCTATCTCAGCAGACCCTGAGGGCAGGTACATTTTTGTAAGGGGTTTACTGGGCGAATCTCCAGTGACCTTTGCTAACTTGTACGCTCCCAATAAAGGCCAAGTACCATGGCTCGTTCAGACCCTTGCTGCGTTATCCTCCTTCTCAGAGGGCTTACTAGTATTGGGGGCGACTTCAATGTTGCCCTGGAGCCAGCGGTGGACACCTCGGCGGGTAGACCTTCTGTATCTTATAGGCTCTTGAAAAGACTGAAAATCTCTCTGAGGAAACTTAAAGTATTAGATGTCTGGCGGGCCTTGAACCCCAATGGCCGAGATTATACATTTTACTCACATGCTAAACTATCTTTCCACAGATTGGATTATATTTTCCTGTCTGGTTCGCATATACGTAATGTCTCTGGAGCCCGGATAGGTAATATAACATTATCCGACCATGCCCCTGTCATTGTTAACTTTTCCCTGTCTGGACCACGGAGAAAGGAGCGCTTGTGGCATCTCAATGATACCCTGATCTTAGACCCTAGACACGCAGGTAAACTTAAGGCCTCAATATCTGAATTTTTCGCGCTTAATGATACCCCAGATTCACCTCCTTCTCCTTCTATACTATGGGAATCCCATAAGGTGGTCCTAAGGGGGGAACTTATTGCTTTAGGCGCTTTTGTGAAAAAACAAAGGACACAAGCCCTAGATGCCTTATTGGCGACCATAGCCCGTCTGGAATCTTCTCACAAGGAATCTCGAGCTATAAGCACCCTAGCAGAGCTAATTGAAGCCAGAACAAAATTAAAAAATTTACTGAATGTCACCTCAGCAAAGTTGGTCTTACGTTCCCGATTCAAGGCCTATGCTCATGGGGATAGAGGAAACAGACTGATGTCGGCAATTGCCAAGAAGCAGTTTTCTGACTCCTTTGTTTCCTCTATTAAAGACTCCAAGGGCAAAATACATAAGTCCACCCCAGATGTCGCCAAGGCATTCTGCGCCTTCTATGAGGCCTTATATAATTTGCCATCCTCTAATGGGACTACCCCCGGAGATTTATCCAAGGCCACTGACAAATTTTTGCAGTCTCTAGACCTTCCCTCTGTATCCTCATCAAAAGCTTCCCTTCTGACTAAGCCCATTTCTGACTCAGAGGTTCGCAAGGTCCTCATGTCTATCCCGTCAGGTAAAAGCCCCGGCCCTGATGGATTTTCCATGGCATATTATAAATCCTTTCAGGAAGTTTTAATCCCACATTTCAGGAACTTGTGCAACTACCTTCTGCCAGGGGGTTCTCTCGCTCCTCATTCCTTATTGGCGCACATTACTGTCCTCCATAAGGAAAACAAAGATCCAACATGCTGCAGTAACTATAGGCCAATATCTTTGCTTAATAATGATGTGAAGTGGTGGGCGAAAATTCTGGCTACCAGGCTCCAGGATGTTCTCCCTGACATTGTACATGAGGAGCAAGTAGGTTTTGTCCATGGCAGACAGGGGTCTGAGAACACGGTGCGGCTTCTACATCTTGTGAATTGGGCCAAGAGATCCTCTAAGCCTTTAGTCCTGGTGAGCACGGATGCGGAAAAAGCCTTCGACAGGGTCAGCTGGCTCTTTATGTCGCGGACCCTGTCGAAGTTTGGCCTCCCAGACCAGTTTATTAGTGCTGTCAACACCCTATATTCAGCCCCCTCTGCCATGGTCAAGGTCAATGGAGCATTATCCCCACCATTTCGCATCACCAACGGGACAAGACAGGGGTGCCCCCTCGCCCCGGAACTATTTGTGCTAGTTATGGAAACTCTTTTGTGTAAAATTAGATCGGACCCTGTTATTAGAGGCCTTCAGATTGGCCCACAAACCCATGTTACTGCAGCATTCGCGGATGACCTTTTAGTCATGACCTCCAACCCTGCAGAAGCCTTGCCCAAGTTGTTGAATACTTTTGAGGACTTTGGATTTGTATCCAACTTCAAAATAAATTATGGGAAAGCCATGGCACTTAATATTTCTTGCCCCCAATCTGTAGTTAATAGTCTTAAACGTACCACCCCATTTGCCTGGGCCTCCAGAGACATTACGTTTTTGGGAACGCATGTTTCGGCCAATATTCAGGACCTAGCATCCCTTAACTATGTTCCACTCCTGCAAGGGGTTCGCACCTATTTACAGAATCTGAAACTCCCTTTTGTTTCATGGATAGGGAGGAAAAACTATCTGAAAACTTTCATCCTCCCCAAATTTCTTTACTTGCTGCAAGCCATACCTATATGGCTGCCAAATTCATACTTTTCAGAGGTCCGCCGAGTGTTCACGCGCTTTCTCTGGAATGGTAAGTCACCATGCATTGCCTATTCTGTTCTTACAAGAGATAAGAAGTTTGGAGGCTTTGGGATGCCTGATGTAAAGTCATATTACACTGCTGTTCAGTTATGTAGATGTGTCGCTGCCCTGACCCGCAAATCTAGCTCCCTTTGCTCACAGCTCGAATCTGTACTGCTCACCAACCAGGATCAGCTTACTCTATGGGGTGTTAGGCCCTTTTCAGCCAATCATTATGCCTCATCCCCAGTTTGGAAGGGAATGCTAGTAGAATGGTCTAAAATGGTCCAATCTCAGCAGTTTAGCTTTCCTAATCCCTGTATGCCTCTCAAATTGCTACAGAGCTATATTCACCCTTCTGTGTCAAGCCCCTCTGGGATTTGGTCTAGGCTCGCTGGCTTGTCCCTGCGGGATGTCCTTCTCCCAGATGGTAGTTTGCAATGGGATTTAATAATGGACCGCCCCGAAATTAAGACAGCTCCCTTTTTCTATTTGGCAGATTTTAAGAGAGATACCAAGTTATGCGTTGGAACCTTTGCTAGCAACAGCTCCCCTTCTTGGCTTGAGAAGAAAGTCCTGGCCCCTAGGCCTCCCCTTAGGCCATTATCCCAGATGTATAAGGAAATGCTTTCCTCCTTACCGCCAGAGTTAGGTTATGTGGCTTCATGGGAACGAGAGCTTTCTGTGACCCTGACGGAACCGGAGAGAGCCTTTGTTTTGGCTCATTCTCACGGCTTTAGTCGTTGTGTAAGAGTTCAGGAGAATTCTTTCAAGCTGTTAAGTAGATGGTACAAAACTCCTGAATTCTTGCACAAACTTAATCCTGAGGTACCCGAAGTGTGCTGGAGGTGTGGCATAGAAACTGGTTCATTATCACATATCTGGTGGCTATGCCATAAGATTCAGCCGTTTTGGAAACTAATAGAATCAATGATAAATAGCGTTTGCAAAACCAAAGTCGTCTTGGATGCCAAACTTGTTCTACTGTGGTGCCCTAATAGCACGCTAACCCCCGCCAAGAATAACCTCCCTACTATGCTGATCACAGCAGCTAGATTACTAGTTCCCTTTTTGTGGAAAACTGATTCCCCTCCAAATCTCAATATGTGGACGGACAAGGTGGATCAAATCTACCGCTTTGAGGAACTGGCGCATTGGGAAACAAACTCACGCCACTGCTTCCTAAAGCTATGGTCCCCGTGGAAATCACATAGGAATTTCACATGATAGAGCAGGAACCCTTCCCTTCTCTGGTTTTTTTTCCCCCAACCTACCCTATTGTCTCCCCCATTACCCCCTTTCTTTTCTTTTGATGTATATCTCTGAAGAAGATGATAATCGCTGGTATTGTTTACACATGACTTGTATGCTGGATAACTATTGTGACTCTTAATGTTATGATACTGATGTCATGTGTAGGCGTGTGGCCTTGTTTTCTTACCTCAATAAAAAGAAATATGGTTAAGAATATAACTACTATAATACTGCTCCTGTGTACAATAATATAACTACTATAATACTGCCTCCTATGTACAAGAATATAACTACTATAATACTGCCTCCTATGTACAATAATATAACTACTATAATACTGCCTCCTATGTACAAGAATATAACTACTATAATACTGCTCCTATGTACAAGAATATAACTACTATAATACTGCCTCCTATGTACAAGAATATAACTACTATAATACTGCTCCTATGTACAAGAATATAACTACTATAATACTGCTCCTATGTACAAGAATATAACCACTATAATACTGCCTCCTATGTACAAGAATATAACTACTATAATACTGCTCCTATATACAAGACTATAACTACTATAGGGGCGGAGCCGAGCCACGCTGCTGAATGGCCGCACGAGCTTGAGCTCCTCCAGCATTCCGGCTCATTTGCCCTATAAAAGCTCATAATTTGCCTGATTATGGGGAAACCTGGCAGAGAAAAGAACAGAGGAAGCTCAGAGTCCACCCCACTGCGCTCCAAACAGCCAGAGATGGAGAAGTTTCTCCGGAAAACGTCGAGGTTCACGGCGCAGAAAGGCCCCAATATGGCGACGTCTGCTGCACAGGACTCTGACGCCGGGGAATTATCAGACGCAGGCAGCGGCTCCGATGTCTCGGACAAGAGACCCAGAGACCCACCTCTCTCAGAGCGAACCCTGCGCCGGGTCCTTGAATCTGCCCTCTCGCCCCTGAAACAAGACCTGTCTGATATCAAGGACGACATGAAGCATCTGGGGCAGAGAGTGGTGGCGTTAGAAGCCACTCAGGAGGCCATCATGACATACGAAAGTAAAGCGTCGGAGGTGCTGGCGTCTCACAAGGCCTTGCTAAATGATGCCTTCCTAAAATTGGAAGACCAAGAAAATCGTAGCCGCCGGCGCAATATCCGCATCCGCGGCCTACCTGAGTCGTTTGCAGCGGAGGCCTTACCGACAGTGGCACGTGAATTGTTCTCTAAGCTGCTGGACCCTGACAGAGCGGCGGGAATCGTGGTGGAGCGCATACACAGGGCGCTGCGCCCTAGGCCTAAACCGCAAGAACCGCCACGTGATGTAATCTGTGGCTTGTTAAGTTACGTTGATACCGCAGCCATCCTCAAAAGCCAAAGAGAATTAGAGGTACTGGAATACGAAAATACCCCGATCCAGATGTTCCAGGACATCGCGCCATCCACCCTGGCCAAGCGGCGCCTTCTCAGGCCTCTCCTGGATATCCTGAGAAAAACCTCGACCCCATTCCGCTGGCTATACCCCTTTGGGTTGGCGATTTCCAGGAATGGTAAGCTACTGACCGTGCGTTCACCTGCTGACCTGGAATCTGTCTGGCGGTCCCTGGACGTTCCTCCGATGGAAATCCCCTCATGGTTACCGGCTGACCAAGATGGCGCCCTCCCCATACCACCTCGTGTCAACGCTTGGCAAACAGCGTCTGCGGGCAAGTCGGACCGTTCGGGACGCAGCAGGATGGAAAGGGATCCCACCTGATTAGAGGTGTTTGTAAGCATACCTTGCTGATATTTCTACCTCCACAGAATAGGAGATGACTGATGCTCACCTATGTGTTATACAGGTTATTGAAGGCGGACATGATCTTCCTACATTTTCAATGTTTTCTACATTTTTAGTGTTTTATTTTTGTGGCCTACTGGGCTCAATGTTATGTTTAAAGGGCCTTGTGCCGTGTCATGGCTGCTACAGGACGCTACCTCTAGGACATTGCATTCTGTTCCTCACTGCAGGGCGATGTCCGGATAGATTAAGATGCTGGACACATCTTTCGTTTTTGGTCTCTTTTGTTCAGACCACAGGTGCTTTACTTGCCCCCTCGCCAGCCCAATCCTGTCTTGGCTGGTGATAGGTAGAGTGCCTAACCCTCCTCGGACGGGTATCTTGTCTGAGTCACTCATTTGTCAACTTGACATGTTTAATGTTCTCTTACTCATTTTTTGTTCTTTTGTACTTCCCCTACCTTTTTTCCCTTCTCCTGCTCATATCATCTGTGTGCTCTTTCATACTTCCATGGATGTACTATGCATTTACTCACCTGAAAGTATGCAGAAATGTCTTCTATAACAGTCGCCTCACTAAACGCGCACGGGCTGAACGAGCCATGTAAGAGGTCTCAAACTCTATCTCTCCTTCTGAAAGATAAGGTCTCTGTGGCCTTTTTGCAAGAGACCCATTTTAGATCAGGCAAAGTTCCTAAACTTCCCCCCAAGAAATTTGTCCAGTGGTTTCACAGTACTCATGATTCCACCAGTAGAGGGGTTAGTATAGCTGTGCATAAATGCCTCCCGTTTAAGCACTCAGCTATCTCAGCGGACCCTGAGGGCAGGTACATCTTTGTAAAAGGTTTACTGGGCGAATCTCCAGTGACCTTTGCTAACTTATACGCTCCCAATAAAGGCCAAGTACCATGGCTCGTTCAGACCCTTAATGCGTTGTCCTCCTTCTCTGAGGGCTTACTAGTTTTGGGGGGCGACTTCAATGTTGCCCTGGAGCCAGCGGTGGACACCTCGGCGGGCAGACCCTCAGTATCTTACAGGCTCCTGAGAAGATTAAAAATTTCCCTGAGGAAACTTAAAGTATTAGATGTCTGGCGGGCCCTAAACCCCAATGGCCGAGATTATACTTTTTATTCACATGCTAAACTGTCTTTCCACAGATTGGACTACATTTTCCTGTCGAGTTCTCACGTGCGTAATGTCTCTGGAGCCCGGATAGGTAATATAACATTGTCCGACCATGCCCCTGTCATTGTTAATTTTTCCCTGTTTGGACCACAGAGAAGGGAGCGCTTGTGGCGTCTCAATGATACCCTGATTCTAGACCCCAGACATGCAGACAAAATTAAGGCCTCAATATCTGAATTTTTCACGCTTAATGATACCCCAGAGTCGCCTCCTTCTCCTTCTATATTATGGGAATCCCATAAGGTGGTCCTCAGGGGGGAGCTTATAGCTTTGGGAGCTTTTTTGAAAAAACAAAGGACACTAGCCCTGGACGCCTTATTGGCGAACATAACCCGTTTAGAATCCTCCCATAAGGAATCTCGGGCTATAAGCATCCTAGCAGAACTAACTGAAGCCAGAACAAAACTAAAAAATCTATTGAATGTCACCTCAGCAAAGTTGATACTTCGTTCCCGATTTAAGGCCTATGCACATGGGGATAGAGGAAACAGACTGATGTCGGCAATTGCCAAGAAGCAGTTCTCTGACTCCTTTGTTTCCTCTATTAAAGACTCCAAGGGCAAAATACATAAGTCCACTCCAGATGTTGCTAAAGCATTTTGTGCCTTCTACGAGGCCTTATATAATTTGCCGCCCCCTAATGGGACTACACCAGGAGATTTATCCGAGGCCACTGATAAATTCTTGCAGTCTCTAGATCTTCCCTCTGTATCCCCATTAAAAACTTCCCTCCTGACTAAGCCTATTTCAGATTCGGAGGTGCGCAAGGTCCTTATGTCTATCCCATCGGGCAAAAGCCCCGGACCGGATGGATTTTCCATTGCATACTATAAATCCTTTCAGGATGTGTTAATCCCACGTTTCAGGAACTTGTGCAACTACCTTCTGACAGGGGGGTCTCTTGCTCCTCATTCCTTATTGGCGCACATCACTGTTCTCCATAAGGAAAACAAAGATCCAACATGCTGCAGTAACTATAGGCCAATATCTTTACTCAATAATGATGTGAAGTGGTGGGCGAAGATTCTGGCTACCAGGCTTCAGGATGTCCTCCCTGACATTGTACATGAGGAACAAGTAGGTTTTGTCCATGGCAGACAGGGGTCGGAGAATACGGTGCGACTTCTACATCTTGTGAATTGGGCCAAGAGATCCTCTAAGCCTTTAGTCCTGGTGAGCACGGATGCGGAAAAAGCCTTCGACAGGGTCAGCTGGCTCTTTATGTCGCGGACCCTGTCGAAGTTTGGCCTCCCGGACCAGTTTATTAGTGCTGTTAACACCCTTTATTCGGCCCCCTCTGCCATGGTCAAAGTCAATGGAGCATTGTCCCCACCATTTCGCATCACAAACGGGACAAGACAAGGGTGCCCCCTCTCCCCGGCACTGTTTGTACTGGTCATGGAGACCCTTTTGTGTAAAATTAGGTAAGATCCTGCTATCAAAGGCCTTCAGATTGGCTCGCAAACCCATGTTACTGCAGCATTCGCGGATGACCTTTTAGTCATGACCTCCAACCCTGCAGAGGCCTTGCCCAAGTTGTTGAATACTTTTGAGGATTTTGGATTTGTATCCAATTTTAAAATAAATTATGGGAAATCCATGGCACTTAATATTTCATGTCCCCAATCTGTAGTCAATAGTCTAAAACGAGCCACCCCATTTACCTGGGCCTCCAGAGACATTACATTTTTAGGAACACGGGTTTCGGCCAATATCAAGACCTAGCCTCCCTTAACTATGCTCCACTCCTGCAAGAGGTTCGCACTCACCTACAGAATCTGAAACTCCCTTTTGTTTCGTGGATAGGGAGGAAAAACTATCTGAAAACTTTCATTCTCCCCAAATTTCTTTATTTGCTGCAAGCCATTCCCATATGGCTGCCAAACTCATACTTCTCAG
Source organism: Bufo bufo (assembly GCF_905171765.1). Lineage (NCBI taxonomy): Eukaryota > Metazoa > Chordata > Amphibia > Anura > Bufonidae > Bufo > Bufo bufo. The sequence continues at coordinate 533,750,728 of NC_053393.1, read as the reverse complement.
AAGTCCGCCGAGTGTTCACGCGCTTCCTCTGGAATGGTAAGTCTCCACGCATTGCCTACTCTGTCCTTACAAGGGACAAGAAGTTTGGAGGCTTTGGGATGCCTGATGTAAAGTCATATTACACTGCTGTTCAGTTATGTAGATGTATATCTGCCCTGACCCACAAATCTAACTCTCTTTGCTCACGGCTCGAATCTGTACTACTCACCAGCCAAGATCAGCTCACTCTATGGGGTGTTAGGCCCTTTTCAGCCAATCACTACGCCTCTTCCCCGGTTTGGAAAGGAATGCTAGTAGAATGGTCTAAAATGGTCAAATCCCAGCAGTTTAACTTCCCTAACCCCTGTATGCCTCTTAAATTGTTACAGAGCTATATTCATCCTTCTGTGTCAAACCCCTCTGGGATTTGGTCTAGGCTCGCTGGTTTGTCCCTGCGGGATGTCCTTCTCCCAGATGGTAGTTTGCAATGGGATTTAATAATGGATCGCCCCGAAATCAAGTCAGCTCCTTTTTTCCACTTAGCAGACTTTAAGAGAGATACTAAGTTATGCGTAGTGAACTTTGCTAGTAATAGCTCCCCTTCCTGGCTTGAAAAGAAAGTCTTGGCCCCTAGGCCTCCTCTTAGGCCATTATCCCAGATGTATAAGGAATTGCTTTCCTCTTTACCTCCAGAGCTCGGTTATGTGACCTCATGGGAGCGAGAGCTTTCTATGATCCTGACGGAACCAGAGAGGGCCTTTGTTTTAGCTCACTCTCATGGCTTCAGTCGCTGTGTAAGAATTCGGGAGAATTCTTTTAAGCTACTAAGTAGATGGTACAAAACTCCTGAATTCTTGCACAAACTTAATCCTGAGGTACCCGAGGTGTGTTGGAGGTGTGGCACAGAAACCGGTTCATTATCACATATCTGGTGGTTCTGCCATAAGATTCAACCGTTTTGGAAATTGATAGAATCAATGATTAATAGCGTTTGCAAAACTAAAGTCCTATTAGATGCCAAACTTATCCTACTGTGGTGCCCTAATAGCACGATAACCCCTGCTAAGAATAATCTCCCTACAATGCTGATCACAGCTGCGAGATTACTGGTTCCCCTTTTGTGGAAAACTGATTCCCCACCAAATCTAGATATGTGGACGGACAAGGTAGATCATGTCTACCGCTTTGAGGAACTGGCGCATTGGGAAACAAACTCTCGCCATTGTTTCCTAAAGCTATGGTCCCCATGGAAATCACACAGGAATTTCACATGATAGAGCAGGATCCCCTCACTTCTCTGCCCCCTCCCCCACCTAACCCATTGTCTCCCCCTCCTCCCCCTTTTCTCCTCCTTTTGATGTTTGTTTTATGGTGATGATGATGATGATAATCGCTAGTATTGTCTACACATGACTTGTATGCTGGATAACTACTGTAACTTTTAATGTTATGATACTGATGTCTTGTGTGGGCGTGTGGCCTTGTTTTCTTACCTCAATAAAAAGAAATATGGTTAAGAATATAACTACTATAATACTGTCTCCTATGTACAAGAATATATCTAATATAATACTGCTCCTATGTACAAGAATATAACTACTATAATACTGCTCCTATCTATAAGAATATAACTACTATAATACTGCTCCTATGTACAAGAATATAACTACTATAATACTGCCTCCTATGTACAAGAATATAACTACTATAATACTACCACCTATGTACAAGAATATAACTACTATAATACTGCTCCTATGTACAAGCATATAACTACTATAATACTACCACCTATGTACAAGAATAGAACTACTATAATACTGCTCCTCTCTACAAGAATATAACTACTATAATACTGCTCCTCTCTACAAAAATATAACTACTATAATACTGCTCCTATGTACAAGAATATAACTACTATAATACTGCTTCCTATGTACAAGAATATAACTACTATAATACTGCCTCCTATGTACAAGAATATAACTACTATAATACTGCTCCTATGTACAAGAATATAACTACTATAATACTGCTCCTATGTACAAGAATATAACAACTATAATACTGCTCCTATGTACAAGAATATAACTACTATAATACTGCTCCTATGTACAAGAATATAACTACTATAATACTGCTCCTATGTACAAGAATATAACTACTATAATACTGCCTCCTGTGTACAAGAATATAACTACTATAATACTGCTCCTATGTACAAGAATATAACTACTATAATACTGCTCCTATGTACAAGAATATAACTACTATAATACTGCTTCCTATGTACAAGAATATAACTACTATAATACTGCCTCCTATGTACAAGAATATAACTACTATAATACTGCTCCTATGTACAAGAATATAACTACTATAATACTGCTCCTATGTACAAGAATATAACAACTATAATACTGCTCCTATGTACAAGAATATAACTACTATAATACTGCTCCTATGTACAAGAATATAACTACTATAATACTGCTCCTATGTACAAGAATATAACTACTATAATACTGCCTCCTGTGTACAAGAATATAACTACTATAATACTGCTCCTATGTACAAGAATATAACTACTATGGGGGCGGAGCCTGGCTGTGTAGCTGGATGGCTGCAGGTTGCTGAGCTCCTCAACCTTACCGGCGAATTAACCCCTAAAATAAGCGCACAGCACCGCTCTGATGGGCAAAACGGGCAAGGATCGTTCTAGGGATCAAGCGGATCCGACTCCTGTGAGATCCAGACAGCCTGACATGGATCAATTCCTAAAAAAGCAAACAAAGCTTCGGATGGCTGAGACCCACAAGATGGCGCCCGCCCCGGCTCCAGCATCCGACATGGAGGAAGACACAGATGGCGGCAGTGTCTCAGACACTTCGACTTACAAATCGAAGAAGCAGAGGGGCTCATTCACTAAAGCGGCACTCTTGGAGGTGCTGAATTCAGCACTAGCCCCTATCAAGAGGGACCTGTCCGAAATTAAAGAGGACCTCCGGAGCATGTGTCACCGGGTGTCAGACCTGGAAGGCGCGCAAGAGGCAGCACTCCGGAGGGAAGAGAAAACATACAAAGCACTCAGCTCCCACACTGACCTGCTTAATGAAGCGCTCCTGAGGGTCGAAGACCAAGAGAACCGGAGTCGCAGGAGGAATCTGAGGATTCGCGGGCTCCCAGAATCGTTCGCCAGTGAAGCGCTGGAAAAGTGGCGCACGAGATATTCACTGACCTGCTGGGGCCTGAGAGAGCAGAGCGTATCGTGATTGAAAGAATTCACAGGGCGCTTAGGCCTAAGCCTAAGAATACCGATCCCCCACGCGATGTCATCTGCGGCCTCCTAAGTTTTGTCGACACAGCAGCACTCATGAGAGCCGGCAGAGAGAAGGAGCAGTCTGCAGTATGGAGGTACGTCGCTCATGTTCTTCCAGGACCTGGCCCCGTCCACTTTAGCTAAAAGGCGCATCCTCAAGCCGCTCTTGATGCCCTTAGAGCTGCAGCTACCCCGTTCCGGTGGCTGTACCCGTTCGGAATCGCAGTCCTCAAAAACGGACGCCAGATCACCATCGCTCGCCGAGGGATCTGCATGCCAGCTGGGCCCAGTTGGAGCTAAGCCCCGATCAAGATACCCTCGTGGATGCCGGCGGATCTAGAAGACCCACCCTTACCGCCACCCCATGCGGGTGAATGGCGCTCCGTCCGCACAAGAAAAGGGCCCAAAACCAGGGCTGAAAATTCTGCTCAAGCTCCGACCTGAATATAGGACCGTGAAGAGGTTCTCTGCGTTTTCTGTTCCAGTTCTACTCTAAGTATACGGGACTCTGTGCCTTATTGTCTGTTTATTGTTTCATAATGGATCCCTCTTCTTCCAGGCTTTTATGGTTATTACCATGGTCTGGTCATTTCCCACTCCCTGCTCTCACCTTAGTTTGCAGGGGTTAACCCGGCTTTACCTACGGGTCACCCTTCCCCTTTTGATGGTCAGTCATTGGCCCTCTTTAGCTCTGCGGGACCCCCCACCTGACAGACCCCGGCTGGTAGCCGTGATGAGAAAGGGTCGCCTCACAGTCAGGTGCTCAGTGGAGCTTCTGTTACAGGAATTGTTTGCACTATTGTTATGTTCATTAACTGTTTGTCTCCCCTCCTTCCCTCTTGTGTCTCACCCTCCCCATTGTAGTCAGATGCCATATAGAGTCTATGTAGATGCTGATTGTTTTCTCTCACTTATAGAATGTCGTCCGTTGTGATATCCTCCCTGAACGCTAGGGGAATGAACGAGCCTTGCAAGCGGTCCCAAATCCTGGCCCTTTTACAAAGGGATAAAGTATCTATAGCATTCTTCCAGGAAACCCACTTCAGAGAGGGTAAGACCCCCAAATTGCCCCCCAAAAGATTCTCCCAATGGTTCCACAGCACGTATAGTTCGGCTAGCAGGGGTGTCAGCATAGCGATCCACAAACAGCACCCCTTCAAGCATTCTGCCGTCTCCTCGGACCCTGAGGGTCGTTACCTGTTTGTTAAGGGCACTATCGCTGACACTCCTGTTACCCTGGCAACTGTATATGCTCCCAACAGAGGGCAGGTTGCTTGGCTCGTTCAGACCCTAGGCCTATTGTCCTCCTTCAAGGAGGGAATGGTTATTTTAGGAGGTGATTTTAATGCTACCCTTGAACCTGCATTAGATTCTTCAAATGGGAAGTCTGCCATTACACATGCCCGTTTGCAACGCCTTAAGATTGCCCTACAGAGGTTAGGGGTTTTAGACATCTAGCGCACCGCAAACCCTACTGGTAGGGACTTTTCCTTTTACTCAGCAGCTAAATTGTCCTATCACAGATTAGATTATCTATTTTTGTCTAAACCCTTTGCTAACAGGGTTATCAATTCCCACATAGGGAACATCACCTTGTCTGACCACGCTCCGGTATTCCTGAGTATTTCTCTGCAGGACCTCCCAAAGAGGGAATGGAATTGGCGCATTAATGAGACCATCATCTCAGACCCCTCCCATGCTGCTAAATTATCCTCTATCATAACTGATTTCTTCACATCAAATACTTCAGGCCCTGATGCCCCCTCCCCTTCCATCATCTGGGAAACCCACAAAGCGGTCCTGAGAGGAGAATTAATAGCCTTGGGTGCCCATATTAAGAAACAGCGGAATCAGGCGGTGGCGACACTTCTCTCCCAGATTCAGGCTCTAGAGCTACAGCACAAAGCCTCCCAGGCCCTTAGCTGTGCCTTGGAGCTTTCAGAAGCCCGTACTAAGCTCAAGAACCTGCTAAATGTCACGTCAGCTAAGCTGTTACTAAGAGCTAAATTCCGTTCGTATGCGCACGGGGACAAAGGGAATAGGCTAATGTCCGCTTTGGTTAAGAAGCAGAAAACTGACTCCTTTATTGCTGCAGTCAAATATGACAAAGGCGTCCTTCATAAAGGCACTCCAGACATAGCAAAGTCCTTTTGTGCTTTCTATAGAGACCTATATAACCTTAAAACACCAGATAATATGTCACCAGCTCAACTGGGTGAAGCAACGGAGAAATTCCTCTCCTCCCTCCAGTTACCTACTATTTCCCCCGCTCAGTCAACTCAGCTCTTATCCCCTATCACAGATGATGAAATTTGTAAAGTTCTCTCCTCCATACCCTCAGGGAAAAGCCCAGGACCCGATGGTTTTACCATCTCTTACTACAAAACCTTTAAGCAGACCCTAATCCCCCATTTTAATACCCTATGTAATTACTTACTCCAAGGGGGTTCTCTCCCTCCCCAGTCGCTTTCAGCCCACATCACGGTAATTCATAAAGAAAATAAGTATCCCCTAAACTGCGGGAGTTACCGCCCTATCTCGCTTCTGAACACAGATGTGAAGTGGTGGGCCAAGATCTTGGCTCAACGGATTCAGTCGGTACTCCCTGGCATTATCAACGAGGAGCAGGTGGGGTTCGTCTCTGGCAGACAGGGGAGTGAGAATACGGTCCGTGTCATACAATTGATCACGCATGCTCGGAAGCACTCAATACCTTTAGCTCTTCTCAGTACGGATGCAGAAAAGGCCTTTGACAGGATCAGCTGGCAATTTATGTCTCGGGCACTGTCGAAGTTCGGCCTTCCGGACCAGTTCATCCAATCCATTTTCTCACTTTATTCGCTCCCCTCTGCCAGAATACGGATTAATAGAACACTTTCCCCAGCTTTTCCCATTACTAATGGGACACGACAAGGTTGCCCACTCTCACCTGCCCTCTTTGTTATTGTCATGGAGACCCTGCTGGCCAGGATCAGGCAAGATCCGGACATTAAGGGGATCACCTTGAGGGCACATACCCATCTGACGGCTGCTTTTGCAGACGATCTTTTGGTCATAACGTCCAACCCTCTAACCTCTTTCCCCAGACTTCAAGCCCTTTTTGAAGAGTATGGAGCGGTCTCAAATTTTAAGATCAACTATACTAAGTCACAGGCCCTGAATATTTCTTGCCCACCCGCTACTGTCGATACGCTCAAAGGTTCCGCTCCTTTTTCGTGGGCCCCCAAGTCAATCCCTTTTCTGGGTACACATATTTCAGCAAATCCAGAGGATCTTTTCGAGTTGAATTATGTCCCTTTACTGAAATCCATTAGATCACACTTACAATCTCTGAAACTTCCGTTTATCTCATGGATTGGACGGAAAAACTTCATTAAAGCTTTTATTGTCCCCAGACTGCTTTATCTCATCCAAACCCTTCCCATCTGGCTACCCCATTCCTTCTTTGTGGAGGTCCGCAGGGTCATCTCAACCTTTGTCTGGTCTGGAGGGTCCCCTAGATTGGCTTATGCCACTCTCACTCGGGAGAGAAGGTTGGGAGGCTTCGGCCTACCTGACATCTACCTTTATTACAAAGCATCGATGCTGAATAGAGCTTTGAGCCTCATCTCCTGGCGCCCTCTCGGCCTTGTCTCCCGACTGGAGTGTGATTTGCTTACATATAGGGACAAGTTAGCTCTTTGGGGATTACGCAAATGTACTGCTAATAATAAGTATACCTCGCCCTTATGGAAGGGTCTGTTACTGGAATGGTCCAAACTATACAGGTCCTCGACCCTCAAGTTCCCAAGCTTGAGACTTCCCTTAGATCTGCTTCAGGCATATATCCACCCTACCATCTCTGAGGCATCAGGAATTTGGGCTATAGTATCTAACCTTAAACTGGAAGACATCATGACTGTGTCAGGTGCCTTAAATTGGAGCAAAATATACGAAATCCCGAGGGTCCAAGGGGCCTCTTTTCTAGCGCTTATGGCTTTTAAGAAAGACTTGGCACTTTTGGAAACATTTCCTAGGCCTGAGGTAGATCCCTCATGGATAGAAGGGAAAATTTCTAACGCCCTTTGCCCTAAGAAACCTCTCTCCACATTTTACAGGGAGTTGCTCTCCTCCGCACCTCCAGACCTGTGGTTCCTTGCAGCTTGGGAAAAGGAGTTGTCCTTGACTCTATCGGAACCTGAAAAAGCGTTCATTCTCACACACTCACATGGTTTCAACCGCTGTATTAAAATTCAGGCTAACTCTTATAAATTACTTACAAGATGGTATAAGACACCAGAATTCCTTCACAGGCTCAATCCCGCTATCCCAAACAGTTGCTGGAGGTGTGGAGGAGGAATTGGCTCTTTATCCCATATTTGGTGGAGTTGCGAGAAAATTAAACCATTCTGGGTAGAAGTAGAAGCAGCTATAAACAAGATATGTAATATCCAGACTACCTTAGATGCAAAACTCCTGTTGCTCTGGTGCCCAAATAGCACGCTCACCCCTTCAAAGTTTAATCTACAAACCATGCTTATTACGGCAGCTCGACTGCTAATCCCTCTACTGTGGAAGAATGAGTCAGCCCCATCGTTCTTGATGTGGACTGAGAAAATTGATTTATATCGGTTTGAAGAGTTAGCCCACTGGGAAAACCACTCTAGGGCAGTTTTTGTCAAAATATGGTCACCTTGGAAGCTATATCGTAAATTCTAGGCTTAGATATGTCTTGATTTAGATTATGACTGACATCTAACTTCCCCCCCCCCCCCCCTCTCTCCCTCAACCCACCTTCCTTTGTCTTGTTATACATCCCTCATCAGCTATTTGTTTACATATTTCACTCTATTATTTGGAGTTGTGTATGCAATCATCTTGAATACATTGTGTTTGCTGACTATGCACTTATCCAGCTGCGTCTGGACACGAGATGTTTGAATTTTTACACAACTTTGTACTTTTCTCAAATAAAAAGAAATTTGATAAAGAATATAACTACTATAATACTGCCTCCTATGTACAAGAATATAACTACTATAATACTGCTTCTATGTACAAGAATATAACTACTATAATACTGCCTCCTATGTACAAGAATATAACTACTATAATACTGCCTCCTATGTACAAGAATATAACTACTATAATACTGCCTCCTATGTACAAGAATATAACTACTATAATACTGCCTCCTATGTACAAGAATATAACTACTATAATACTGCCTCCTATGTACAAGAATATAACTACTATAATACTGCTCCTATGTACAAGAATATAACTACTATAATACTGCCTCCTATGTACAAGAATATAACTACTATAATACTGCTCCTATGTACAAGAATATAACTACTATAATACTGCCTCCTATGTACAAGAATATAACTACTATAATACTGCCTCCTATGTACAAGAATATAACTACTATAATACTGCCTCTTATGTACAAGAATATAACTACTATAATACTGCCCCTATGTACAGGAATATAACTACTATAATACTGCCTCCTATGTACAAGAATATAACTACTATAATACTGCTCCTATGTACAAGAATATTACTACTATAATACTGCCTCCTATGTACAAGAATATAACTACTATAATACTGCCTCCTATGTACAAGAATATAACTACTATAATACTGCTCCTATGTACAAGAATATAACTACTATAATACTGCTCCTATGTAGAAGAATATAACTACTATAATACTGCTCCTATGTACAAGAATATAACTACTATAATACTGCCTCCTATGTACAAGAATATAACTACTATAATACTGCTCCTATGTAGAAGAATATAACTACTATAATACTGCTCCTATGTACAAGAATATAACTACTATAATACTGCTCCTATGTACAAGAATATAACTACTATAATACTGCCCCCTATGTACAAGAATATAACTACTATAATACTGCTCCTATGTACAAGAATATAACTACTATAATACTGCCTCCTATGTACAAGAATATAACTACTATAATACTGCTCCTATGTACAAGAATATAACTACTATAATACTGCTCCTATGTACAAGAATATAACTACTGTAATACTGCTCCTATGTACAAGAATATAACTACTATAATACTGCTCCTATGTACAAGAATATAACTACTATAATACTGCCCCCTATGTACAAGAATATAACTACTATAATACTGCTCCTATGTACAAGAATATAACTACTATAATACTGCCTCCTATGTACAGGAATATAACTACTATAATACTGCTCCTATGTACAAGAATATAACTACTATAATACTGCTCCTATGTACAAGAATATAACTACTATAATACTGCTCCTATGTACAAGAATATAACTACTATAATACTGCTCCTATGTACAAGAATATAACTACTATAATACTACTCCTATGTACAAGAATATAACTACTATAATACTGCTCCTATGTACAAGAATATAACTACTATAATACTGCCCCCTATGTACAAGAATATAACTACTATAATACTGCTCCTATGTACAAGAATATAACTACTATAATACTGCTCCTATGTACAAGAATATAACTACTATAATACTGCCTCCTATGTACAAGAATATAACTACTATAATACTGCTCCTATGTACAAGAATTGACACAGTGTCAAATACCAGATGTTTTTGACTGGTAAAGCCCCTGTATTACTGAAGCTCATGCACTGATTGACTGTCTAGTGGCGCCTCTTCACAGCACAGTGCAGAATTACATGTCCAGGATGAGCTGTTCCTGTCGACACATTGGGGGACATTTATCAAAACTGGTGTGAACTAGAACTGGATTAGTTGCCCATAGCAAACAATCAGATTCCAGCTTTCATTTTTCAGAGCTCCTTGGGAAAATGAAATGTTGAATCTGATTGGTTGCTATGGGTAACTAAGCCAGTTTTCCTTTGCACCAGTTATGATAAATCTCACCCTATGCGTTTATTGTCCGCAACAAACTCGGCCGCATATCCCACGGCAGAAACCGCTGCGCTGTGGTTTCTGCTGTGGGCTTTTCATGTGAACCCGTATTGAATGGAGCTAAACCGCACGCAGGCTCCTGCAGTTGCTTTTGCAAGGGATCCGCACCAGGAATGGACCGGTGCATTCTTAGTGCGGTCATAAAACCGCACGGCAAAAGCTTTCGGCCGCATGTACTATGGAGCGAACTCCAAATGGGAGACAGTTTGAGGTCGGAATCTGCACTGAATCCTGTCTGGACCCTCCAGGGCCCATCAGTCAACTCCGCAACCACCTGTTACCCCTTATGTAAACTAGGTGAAGCAGGTAAAGGCTTGATCCGATTTTTGATCACGAGCGCAGGGGGGGAAGAGGTTAAAGGGGTTATCCAATTTATTTTTTTTAGCAACTTTTTCATTAGAACTTAAATGCTTACCGGGCCAGCACCAGTAAGTAACATTTAATAGGTACCAAAGAAAAAGGTTTTTTTTTAAAAATAAAAAAAAATTTAAAACATTGGATAACCCCTTTAACCCCTTCTCCCCCTGCGCTCATAAGTGCAGCAGGCGCCAAAGCTGCCGAATGCCTGCTGTTTTACACACCAGACACCCAGGGCTAATGTCGTCGATAACGTCGATCGCATACATTTAACCCCTCAGATGCTGCATCTGGGAGCACAAAAACATGTACCGGCTCCCCTAGCGAGGATCGGGGGGAGCTGGATGGTGTGTGTGGCAGCCTCAGTCCTCCTGATTGGTACGAGGCTGCTGCACATTTGTTCTTATGGACCCCCTGCCTGTGGCAAGGCTCTATAGGAATATAGTATACGCAGGCTCGGACTGGCCCACCGGGGAGGCTGGGGATTCCTCAGTGTGACCCCCAGTAATTATTTCTCTTGTTTTTCGGGAGAGATAATTATTGTAACCACTAGGTAGCAGTATTGCACAGCGATGCAGCCTCCTAGTGGTGCAAATTGTACAGGAGACTTCGCAGCATCTTCTAAACTTCCCGGGCTGCTGGCAGTGAAGGAGGAGAGAACATGTCTGGCCATCCTCCTGCCCTCCCTGCTGTCATAAAAAATTGGCTGCTGGAGAGAAGGACTCCTCTTCGATGCGGGGCTGATTTCTCAGGTGTGTGACAGTAGTGAGCTGTAAGAGACTGTAAGGGGAAAATAGGGTATTTGTTTATAGCAGACTCAGATCTATGAATGTGTGCTGCTCTCTGCAGAGTTCAGAGTGGCAATGGGGGGGGACTCAGGCGACCCTAATGCCTCTGCTTTAGCTGCACCCCCATTAGTGCCCCAGCTCCAGATGCCCCCACTCTAAATGCACCGCTAATATTGCGTCTTCTCCAGTTACCCCTGCTCCAGGATCCCCACTATTACCCTGCCTCAGGTGAGTCTAATATCCCTGTTTCAGTTATGACCCTCCGCTTGTGCCCTTTGCTCACGTTGCTCCTCTAGCGCCTTTGCTTGGGCTTTGTTAAAGGTTGTGACCTGCAAAGGAGGTTGGACTTATGACTGAAATATTCTGCACAGTGCGTCACATTCTCCAGTATGGACACTTATGGTCTACATGGCGGTAGTGATGATATTCCGTATTTACAGGCATCACTGCTGCCATGTAAAGAGATACTGGTGGTGGAGGATATAAAGGGGTTGTCCAGGTTTTCAAGTTATCCTCTCCACACCATAGGGCATAACTATATGATTAGTAAGGGTCCGATTCTGCGACCCCCACTGATCCCAGGAACGGGTTCTGTTCCCCCTTTTTGATGGTGTGGCCACACATACGCCCTGCTGCTCCATGTATTCTCTTTGGGACCACTCGAAATACCCAGCGCTGTACTCCGCCATCTCCAGCGACCCCATAGAGAATGGATGGAGAGGCAGGGCATATGCTCGACCTGCCACTGAATCAAGAAGGGGGATCAGTGGGGGCTCCAGCGTTCAAACCCTACGGATCACTTAGTTATCCCCGATCCTGTGGATAGATGATAACTAGAAAAGTGTATACAGACCCTTTAACAGGCGAGCATTTCTATTTTAGTTTGACACATATTTTGGGCCAGATTTTAATTTTAATTTTATTTTTTTACACCCAAAGAAAACCTTTAAGGATAGGGAATGTGAAAAGGTCCAACAGCTATGACACGACAGGTGATAAGTGTCTGATTGATGGGGGTCTGACTGCTGGGACCCCCATGATATAAGGGAACGTGGTCTTAAGACCCTTGTGTACATAGATTGGCGGTAATGTAATTGAATGTCTCAGGACCCCTTTTTTCATGATCAGTGGGTGTTCCAGCAGTCAGACCCCAGCAATCTGATATTTATCACCGATCCTGTAGATAGGAGATAGGTCATTATGGTAGGACAACCCTTTTAAATATACTGTAGATTATGTGCAATCTGAGGAGGTTATGATCTGGTAAATTTCATTCCAGACATTTATGCTTAAAGGGGGTAAAGGGTTTGTCTCACTTCAGTAAATGGCATTTATCATGCAGTTAATACAAGGCACTTACTAATGTACAGGTCCTTCTCAAAAAATTAGCATATTGTGATAAAGTTCATTATTTTCTGTAATGTACTGATAAACATTAGACTTTCATATATTTTAGATTCATTAAACACAACTGAAGTAGTTCAAGCCTTTTCTTGTTTTAATATTGATGATTTTGGCATACAGCTCATGAAAACCCAAAATTCCTATCTCAAAAAATTTGCATATCATGAAAAGGTTCTCTAAACGAGCTATTAACCTAATCATCTGAATCAACTAATTAACTCTAAACACCTGCAAAAGATTCCTGAGGCTTTTAAAAACTCCCAGCCTGGTTCATTACTCAAAACCGCAATCATGGGTAAGACTGCCGACCTGACTGCTGTCCAGAAGGCCATCATTGACACCCTCAAGCAAGAGGGTAAGACACAGAAAGAAATTTCAGAACGAATAGGCTGTTCCCAGAGTGCTGTATCAAGGCACCTCAGTGGGAAGTCTGTGGGAAGGAAAAAGTGTGGCAGAAAACGCTGCACAACGAGAAAAGGTGACCGGACCCTGAGGAAGATTGTGGAGAAGGACCGATTCCAGACCTTGGGGGACCTGCGGAAGCAGTGGACTGAGTCTGGAGTAAAAACATCCAGAGCCACCATGTACAGGCGTGTGCAGGAAATGGGCTACAGGTGCCGCATTCCCCAGGTCAAGCCACTTTTGAACCAGAAACAGCGGCAGAAGCGCCTGACCTGGGCTACAGAGAAGCAGCACTGGACTGTTGCTCAGTGGTCCAAAGTACTTTTTTCGGATGAAAGCAAATTTTGCATGTCATTCGGAAATCAAGGTGCCAGAGTCTGGAGGAAGACTGGGGAGAGGGAAATGCCAAAATGCCTGAAGTGTCAAGTACCCACAGTCAGTGATGGTCTGGGGTGCCATGTCAGCTGCTGGTGTTGGTCCACTGTGTTTTATCAAGGGCAGGGTCAATGCAGCTAGCTATCAGGAGATTTTGGAGCACTTCATGCTTCCATCTGCTGAAAAGCTTTATGGAGATGAAGATTTCATTTTTCAGCACGACCTGGCACCTGCTCACAGTGCCAAAACCTCTGGTAAATGGTTTACTGACCATGGTATTACTGTGCTCAATTGGCCTGCCAACTCTCCTGACCTGAACCCCATAGAGAATCTGTGGGATATTGGGAAGAGAAAGTTGAGAGACGCAAGACCCAACACTCTGGATGAGCTTAAGGCCGCTATCGAAGCATCCTGGGCCTCCATAACACCTCAGCAGTGCCACAGGCTGATTGCCTCCATGCCACGCCGCATTGAAGCAGTCATTTTCTGCAAAAGGATTCCCGACCAAGTATTGAGGGCATAACTGAACTTAATTATTTGAAGGTTGACTTTTTTTTTATTAAAAACACTTTTCTTTTATTGGTCGGATGAAATATGCTAATTTTTTGAGATAGGAATTTTGGTTTTTCATGAGCTGTATGCCAAAATCATCAATATTAAAACAAGAAAAGGCTTGAACTACTTCAGTTGTGTGTAATGAATCTAAAATATATGAAAGTCTAATGTTTATCAGTACATTACAGAAAATAATGAACTTTATCACAATATGCTAATTTTTTGAGAAGGACCTGTATTGTGATTGTCCATATTGTCTCCTTTCCATCACATTATACACAGCACGTATCCGTGGTTATTACCACCGTGTAATCCAGCAGCGGTGGCCGTGCTTACACACTATAGGGAAAGGCTGGAAGTGCGCATAGGCCAACACCTTTCCCTATAGTGTGCAAGTACGGCCACCGCTGCTGGATTACACGGTTGTAATAAACACGGATACGTGCTGTGTATAATGTGATGGAAAGGAGGCAATATGGACAATCACAATACATTAGTAAGTGCCTTGTATTAACTTTCTCTACATGATAAATGCCAATTACTGAAGTGAGAGGACCCCTTTAAGTGTGCTATACTTAATAGGGTTAGGCATAAATGTCTTGGTGTGTGTGTTAGAGATGTGTGAATTTTATTCTATATTTTTTGTATCTCTAGGAATGTAACTGGTTAATCTTAAGTTGTTACAAACTTCTTCTTATCTCAGGAGCCTCCCCCCCCCTCCCCATTCTGCTGTTAGTCCAGCCCTGTCTATGCAACCCTATGAGGAGAAGAAGGGGGGAGGCGGAGAACTGCAATGCCCCCAATAATGATATTACCCCCAAAGAGTGCCCCTGTTAGTGATAGTGCCCTCCATATTGTGCCCAATAATAATGGCCACCATAGTGCACCCAGCAGTAATAAGGCTCTCTATAATATTAATAAGGCCCCCCTGTAGTACTTGTCCACCATTATAGAGTGTCCCCAGTAGTTATAATGTTGGGGGCACCACAGGAGGGCATCTCTGCGTGATGCACATGAGAGAGAGATTGTACAAGTGTGCGGCAAAACTACAAGAATACAAATAACATGTATAAGTATTAAGCATAGCGTAGCATGTACTATAACATTAACACTGAAGCACATGGCAAAATGGCTGCCTGTACATGAGATTGCATGTCTGCTGGGCATAACATATAATGTCCCCTATAAGACCCCCAGTGGTTACTGTCTAATGCCTCCTATAGTGCCCCTATAGTTATAGTGCTCCCCTGTAGTGCCCCAGTATTTTAATGCCCTCCTGTGGTGCCGCCAATAGGTATAATATCCTCCTGTACTGCCCTAGCAGTAAGAAGGCCCTCCTGTGGTGCCCCCAAGGGTATAATATCCTCCTGTAGTGCCCCAGTAGTAATAAGTCCCTCCTGTGGTGCCCCAAATAGGTATAATATCCTCCTATAGTGCCCAAGGCCCTCCTGTGGTTTCCCTATAGTTATAATACCTTCCTATAGTGCCCCAGAAGGTATAATGCCCCCTGTAGTTCCAGCAATACTTACAGTGCCCCCCAACAGTTATAATGGCCTCCATATAGTGCCCCTATGTAAAATGACCTCTTCAGTGTCCCCAGTACTTGTAAAGGCCCCTGTAGTTATAACCAATCTCCCAGTGGCTCCAGCAGGTATAATGCCAACATTTAGTACCCATAGCATTCACAATGCCCCCGCAAAAAATACTCGCCTGACTTCCCACCGCCGGAGGTCCAAGCTGCATTCTTCTGGATTCAGATGGGCATGTTGAAGTCCCCGCGCCGTCTGTGTCTTGGCGCAGGCGTGCGCGATGACATGGCAGTTGCTTGGCAACCGCCCGCGCCGTTCTACAAGCAAGCGGCCACAGTAATTCAACTGTATCGCCGTCCTTAAGTCTGCGAGGCAGTTGTATAGCTACCAGCCGCAACATTCGGGGCCCTGGACAAAACATCAAGGGCTTAAGCCCCAAATTTTTTGACCTAGCGACGCCCCTAGCAGCATGTGACATATGCATCAGTGGCATGTGAGCCATGAATAAGTGTCTTGTGTGCCACGTGTGTCCAGTGAGTGATCGGTGTGCGCTGCATGTGTCTTGTTTCTGACTGACTTAGTGCAGGATATCCATATATGTGTAAATTCTGCCACATGTATGTTTGTGCGAGTTGCTGTGACTGTCCGCCATCATACTTCATCTGTAATATTTCTGTTATCACTGTAAGGGATCATGAACACGACCGTTGGATGCTTTGCAGTCCACAAATTGCAGATCCACAAAACATGGATACCGGGTGTGTGCATTACACAATATGCGGAACAGAACATCCGGCCTCTAATAGAACCGTCCTGTCCGTGTCTGTAATGCCGACAATAATAGGACATGTTCTATCATTGTGCAGAACGGCCATGCGGACATACAGACATGGAATGCACACGGAGTCATTTTTTTTTGCGGCCCCATTGAAGTGAAGTGAACGGTACAGACATGGAAAAAAAATAAGTTAGTGTGCAGGAGCCCTAAGGTGGGCCCCCAGAATCAGTTACACTGGTGGGCCCTAAGTACCCCAGTCCGACACTGAGTATACGTCTCTTAGACCCGAATGCTAATGTATTGGAGTGTATGAGAGAAGCGATCTGATGATTTCTTGTTCAAGTTCCCTAGGGGAACTATGAAAAAGTTAAAAAAAATAACATTTAGATATAAATAAATATAAATATTCTAATCACCCCCATTTCCCCAAAACAAAAATTAGCAAAAATAAACATCACGGGTATCACAGCAGGCAAAAACGCCAGTACTATTAAAATATAAAAATATTTATCCCATATGGCAAACGGCAAAACGGAGGAAAAAATCTAAATGGCAAATTTGCTGGGGTTTTTTTTTTGGCAATTTTACCCAAAAGTGATCAAAAAGTCATTCACACCCCAAAATAGTATTATTGAAACATACAGGACACTCTGCAAAAAACGAGCCCTTACACATCTCTGTACACATAACTACAAAAACATTATAGGGGATTAGAATATGGATTAAAATATAAGAAGATAAGAATGTTTTTAAATTATTTTTTTTTTTTTTCAGTATTAAAACTCGAGAAAAACTATGCATATGTGGTATTACTGTAATCGTACTGACCCAGAGAATGAAGGTAACCGGTCCGTTTTACCACATACAGGATTCCGTAAAAAGAAAAACCCATAAAAGTTTGGTGACATTGCATTTTTTTTTTTTCCCAATTGGAAAAAATTCCATTTGGATTTATTTTTTCCAGCTCCCCACTACATCGTATGCAATATTAAATGGTGCTAGTAGAAAGTACAACTTGTACCGCAAAAAAATCGAGCTGGCTATGTATACTGAAAAAAAAAAAGTTATAAAAATAAAAAATCCTCCAGAGTGAAAGGGTTAATACCATGTTTTACATTTAACCCTTTTGGGGCCAAGGTGTGGGATAAAAATCAAATGTCATTCCTCCCCTACCTCTCCAATCGGGTGTCAATTTGTATATCCCCATCACTCTCGACTCCTTGGGATTTTATGCTTGGTGCTGACACACTGTGGGATAGCGCTCCGATTTTTACATTCGCTCTAGTAGGCGGGTTTTTAGTTTCCTCCGTGTTCTCCCTATAAATTGTTCTCCGCAGGAGCACTGCAGTAAATCCACTACATTCACAGAATTGCAGCACATTTTCTGTTCTATTTTATACTTGGTTTCTAGGTCCTGTTTAAAGGTAAAAACCGTCTGTATTTTTTCAGATTTAGGGGGAATTTATTACTTGCGGTGGTTTTGGTGTCCGTTTAGTCTGTCTTTGCCTTACCACAATTAACCACTAGGTGTCAGTAACGCACCATAAACACAGGTCACATAAATCATTTCTAGTTATCACCTTATAGACAGCTATGATATAACTATTTATTATATAAT
This sequence comes from Bufo bufo, assembly GCF_905171765.1. NCBI lineage: Eukaryota > Metazoa > Chordata > Amphibia > Anura > Bufonidae > Bufo > Bufo bufo. The sequence continues at coordinate 533,732,652 of NC_053393.1, read as the reverse complement.
GTCTATCTATCTCATATGTTTTTATCTATCTAAAAAAAAAAAATGCAAATTTCAAGCAGCACAAAGTTATTCAAAGTGGCAGTGTGTCAACAGCCAAGGACATGACCATTGTCCCAAATTATTAAAAATGCAAAAAATTCACCAGAAACCGCAACGCTTCAGTCCTCCCAATGGCTTGAGAAAAGTCCCATTGGGAATACTGAATAAAGGACAAAACGTGTGAGGAGTGCTGCAGAATTCACTCTATTTCTATCCATCTATCCATATAAATTCAAATCAGTTTTATTGGCAGGACTAAATACATTTTAGCATTGCCAAATCAAGTGGAAATAAATGGGTAGGTGTGAGGGAAGGGGATAGGGACACATCCAGGGTGGGGGTATCAGGCTCCTCTCAGTCTATGGCAGGCAGTAATATATTGTGCTGCTGTGGCCGCTATGTTCTCCTCTTCCCCAGCAGTATGGAGAGTCTCTCTTCTTCCTCCATGGAGGTAAAGTCTGGGCAGAGATCAGACAGTCTCCTGAAGTGAGTCTCCCTCACTGCTGAGTATTTGGGGCACCGCAGCAGGAAATGAGCCTCATCCTCCACGGCCTCCTGGTTGCACTGCTGGCACAGTCTGCTCTCCCTGGGCATGTACCTCTGTCGGTGACGCCCGGATTCAATGAGCAGGCTGTGGACGCGCAGTCTGTAGCGGCTCAGGATCTGTCAGTCTCTCGGATTGGGGAGTTTCTCCAGATATGGGGCCAGTTTGTACTCCCTCTGCAGGGTCTGGTATACTGTCAGCTAATGGGATGTTCTTGAGTGGTTCCTCCAGACGCTGATATACTCCTCTTTCTACTTGTGCATCGTCCTCTGGATTAAACCTTCTGCCAGGCTGTATTGGTTGGTGCCTTGGTCCGACTGGGTTCGAGTGACTTGTTCCGGGTGCTTCATTTTCTTGGGGCTTCTTGTGCAGCACGGCTTTCTGATGGTAGATGTTGGGACTGCTGCTGTGTAGATGGGCTCTGAATGATAGCGCCCTCTTCTGGACAGCAAGGTATAGTGGGAGTCTGTCCAACTCTGCAGGTGCTGTATGAGTTACCTCGGTGGAGCTGGAGAAGGTGCTTGTGCAGCAAGCACCAGAGGAAATGGGACTGGTAGTGACCCTGATGAACTGTTATGTCACTGTGTACTCCCTCAGACCGTTTCTCCCTGGGGATTGGTGCAGTAAAAATGTAGTATTGAAGAAAGGCCAGAATTAAACGTTTAAACGTCTTTTTTTACTAAGTGCAATGTAGAACTGCAAATGCATTTAGTAGCAACAGTTTAAGTGCAGTTTTCTGGAACCAGTAAGGATGATGGAGGCAGGTTGGTCGTCTGCAGTTATGCACTTGTATTGTACTGTAATGGTAGTGTTCTGGGTGATGGGTGTCTTAGCCGTAGTCCCTCACCTCGCAGCAGTGTCTGTAAATGCTGGTCTGAGCTGATCACTCTGCTGCCTGATTCCTCTCCAGGATTTACTTGAGACTTTTTAACATTCTCTCTGGAGGAGCTCTGCAGTGTGCTTCCTCTCCTCTCTCTGGTTGCTTTGGAACTCCACTTTCTGGCAGAAAGCAGGACCAAGTAAGGAGGAACAAGGTGATTAGCCCTGTTCTTTGCCAACCTTCGCCATCCATATCTTACTGGTAGTTACGGACATTACAATATACAATATATAAATAACAATATACAACATAAGTATTTAAAATCGTAGTACCCTAAACTCTGTGGGAGAACACTCGTGAAATACCTCGGACCTGAGGGTATCTGCAATCGTTATGTCATGTTGTGTTATGTATTTTATTGTGATGTTATGTACACTAGCAGATGGGGTATGGATGGTGTGGTTGGCAGGGACAGGGTTAACCACCCTGTTCCTCCCCTCTTGGTAGGAGTGGGCTGGTATTGCTTCCTGCCAGAAGGGGGTGCTAACTAGGACAAAGAGGAGTGTGAAAGCACATATAACTGCTCCTACTCCAAGGGTCTTAGGGATTAGCAAGAGACCACTACTCCAGATAGACTGCAAGAGCACCAGGAATTCTGAAAAGCTTCAGCAGAGTGACCAGCGAGCCATAGCTTTACAGACCTTGCTGCAGATGAGGGACAACTGTTAAGACACCCATTACCTAAATATCAACCAGTCCATACCAACTCAAAGCCTGCATTACACAGTGGGCATCTATATCCACAAGTGCCAGCTTACAGCTGTTAGCACAAAGGGCAAGAGAGAGTTATCAACAATATCTGAGGTGGCCTAAACTGCCACCTCCTGCCACCATACCTCATCATCTGGAGACAGAAATTTCACTTTGTACTGTACCTACTACTGGATGTACTACAAGTTCTCTTATGCACTGAGTAAAGAAAGACTTTTATACTTTTACTTCTGGCCTGAGTCTTTAAACCACCTTTCAACAGCACTGATCCCGAGGGAGCAACAGCCTGAGGGAGTACACCATGACACAACATCTCATCAGGGCTACTACTACTCTCATTCTCTTCACCGGCTCCTCAGGGGCTCGCTGCACTTGCAGAATTCCAAGTGGAATATTTCTTTTAGGACAGATTCCCACCTTGACCAATCTCGGTATGTATCCTGACCCCTAAATTCGCTGAGGATTGGGGCGATGATGCTATTAAAGATTCAGCGACACATAGATGAGAGACTCCTCCCACAGCGCCATATAGACAATCGCATAGCTATGTGCAAATGTTGTCCCCATTCTCTGTAAATAAAATTGCCCCTCCGACCAAAAATAATTATATGTCAACATAAGATAAATTACTTCCCTCTGTTCCTCAATTAATCCTGTGTCTCGATTCAGAAACTGTTGACCTTTAACCCCCACTCAGGTGAAATCACAGTATTAATCAGACATCTCCAGTGCACAATAATAAATCAGAACCAATTGTGTGACAGTATCTCAATGGTATATGTATGACATAATGTTATAGAAAAAAAATCGACATCCTGTCCTAAACTGGCAAATATGGACCCTATTCCAGATACTATGGATGTATGTACTGGGGTGGTGAGATACAATATTACTGACCACCCTGTTAGTTATCTGCTTATTGTCTATATTCTTCTGTCTTTCGTGTGTGCGGATGACATTTTAGTATTTCAGAACTAATTTCTAGTTTTCCATAGAGATCTGGTCACAGAACCAAATAATACTGGAACCACTATGTCCTAACCACGACTAACCACTAGGTGTCATAAGCGCACCATAAATCTGTTTATCTATCTACGATCTATCTCTTCATATCTATTGATCTCTAGCTTATCTATCTCCTATTTCTACCTTACATATTTCATATCTATCTATTCCATATCTATATATCTACCTATCTATCTATATATCTCATCTCTCTTCAAATTCAAATAAGATTTTTTGGCAGTACTAAATACATTAGCATTGCTAAGGTTAATAGGAAATATTTTAGTAGGGTTGGAGGATATGGACACATCCAGGGTGGGGGTATAGGAGTCCATGGCATATCAGGCTCATCTCAGTCTATGGCAGGCACTGACATATTGTGCTGCCATGGTTGTTGGAGAGTTTCTCTTCCTCCTCCATAGAGGTGAAGTTTGGGCAGAGATCAGACAGTCTCCTGAAGTGAGTATCCCTCACTGCTGAGTATTTGGGGCACCATACCAAAAAGTGACCCTCATCCTCCATAGCCTTCTAGTTGCACTGCTGGCTCTCCCTCGGCTTGTAGTTCTGTCGGTACCGTCCAGATTCTGTCTGTACTGGTTCAGCTTCTGTCAGGCTCTGGGGTTGGGGACTTTTTTCCAGATATGGGTCCACTTTGAACTCTGTCCGTAGGCTCCCTTGGTACCGTATTTTTATACTTTATAACACGCATTGGACTATAAGGCGCAACTAGGAATTAGAGAAAGAAAATAATAATAAAAAAATGTTTTCCAATCTTCATCACAACCCCAATTCTCATTAGACTTTAGATCAGACCCCCAAATCAGACTTAGTCTTCATCAGACATTAGGTTAGACCCCTGGTCTTTACCAGGCACCTTGCTGTAATGTGACCTGCGCACACTGATGCTATATGCAATGAGGCACCCAGAGAGGACCAGGGATCAGTGAGTAGAGCCAGTACCTGGAGCTCTGTATTCACCGCTCCCCGATCTTACTGTGTACTAGTTAGTGCTTCCATAATAGAAGCGCTAACAAGTATCGCTCCATAAGACGCACTGACATTTTTCTTCCAATTTTGGGAGAAATAAAGTGCCACTTATGGAGCGGAAAATACAGTATATTGTCAGTTTCTAAGATGCTATGTCATTCCTCCAGACACTGATATAGACCTCTTTGCACTTGTGTATCGTCCTCTAAATTTCCTCCTTTGTCAGGCTGTACTGGTTGATGGCTTGGTCAGGCTGGGTTTGGGTGACATGTCCCCGGAGGCTTCATTTTCCTGGAGCTTTATGATGATAGGATCTTCGACTGCTACTGTGTAGATGGGCTCTGAATTATAGCGCCCTCTTCTGGATAGCATGGTGTAGTTGGAATCCGCCTAGCTCTGCTCGACAGGTGCTGTTTGAAGTGCTCTGGTGGACCTGGAGAAGGTGCATGCAGAATTTTAGGTAAAATATTTCTAACATGGGTCTTGAGGCTACGCAGGGTGTAGATGTGGTCCATGGTGCAGTGGTTTGGCATGAAGCCTCGAGGACGTTGTGCTGGGTGAGGAAGCTGAGGAGCCTCTTATTCAGGATGCTCTTCAGCAATTTCCCCCAGGTTGCTGCTGACACATATCCCTCGATAGTTGGCCGGGTCGTACCTGTCTCCACTTTTTTCACACTCTCGTTTTGTTCTGGGCCTTGGTCCTCCTTTGGGATGTCTTTGTATAGGTCCTTCAATTTCTGGAGCCAGATGTTTCCATTTTGGATGTGGAGGCTGTTGTTCTTACAGTGTGTGTCCATGTGGTTCAGTAGTTCACAGAAGGAGTTGTCAAGGAGTTTGGTGGAGATATTGCCTTGCTTTTTCTTTCTGTGGATAGTTTTGTATTGCTGTTGTACGGGGCAGTAGGCTTCCCTCAGACCGGGGTTGTTTGGGTCTCTGTGTTTTTTATTTGAGGCCATTCTTAGTGCCTCCCTTATGGCTTTACACTCGCGATCGAACCAACTGTTGGGTTGTTTTTTTGGCCTCTCGTTATGTTTTTCAGTTCAGACATTTCTGCCATAGAATGAAATATACAATTAAAGTATTTTACCGCAAGTTTTACTCCTTCTGGATTCAGCTCATACACTTTATTATGGAAGTTGTGGAGCATCTCCTTGATCTCTGGTCTGTTTATGGCCTGTATGTATTTTGGGGCCGACATCTGAGATCATTTCAAAGATGGAGGTAGGATGAACAGGCCGGTCTGCTATGGTGTTTGTGCAGGTGATTTGCTTGTGGATTTAATGTATTGAAGCAGTTGGTTTTGGTCTGACAGGTGTGTTTGTGGGGTGACTATGAAGCAATCAACTATTCTGGGGTCCATATCTATGATGGCGTAGTCTACCACACTGCTGCCTATATGGGAGTTTAGGGTATGTCTACCATGAGAGTCTCCCTTGGAGCGGCCATTGAGAAGTACAGTGAATGGGGATCCGGCGGTGCATGGTGATATCTGGCTATGCCGGATACAGGGAACTCCTGTTCCTTCTCCTGTACAGATTTCCAGAGCACCCAGGCTAAGTCACTCTCCAGCTGAGAAAAGCGATGAGGCTGCAGGGGGGTCTCTGGTGATGGTCTCTATAGAGGTCAGCCCATCATTGCTTTTTCGTTGCTGGAGTTTGTTCTTTGTAGAATTGGGCCTGGACTTAAACATGAGGAAAGATTTCTTCAAACTGGCCTAGGTTGTCCCCATTGCCTTGTAGGACTATGGTGCCATTGTTGTACAGGTTGATCCATGCCATTATCGTACAGGTTGATGGTGAGTATGATGTCATTGTTGTTTTGTGGGTCTTTTTACCCTGATCCTTGTTGATGCCACATTTTGAGATGTCTGCACAGGGATTTTTGCCAGGCGGAGGGTTGCGCAGTGTAGCTTAGTACATAGTTTTTTCTCTTACCTTCCTCTTTGAAGTTAAAGGGTTTCTGTCATCAGAAAAATGGGTATTAACCTGGCTGACATTAGCAGAGTGCTAATGTCAGCTGAACATAACTTTATTAGTGCCATCTCACTATGTGCCGCCGTTATTTAGAAAAACGAACTTTTATAATATGCAAATGAGCCTCTAGGAGCAGAGGGGGGGGGGCGTTGCACCTGCTCCTAGAGGCTCTGTTCGCTTACCTCTTGCCACGCCCTTCTACACTTGATTGACAGGGCCAGGCCAGCGTTGGTCTCCTGTCTGCCGGGGAAATCTTGCGCCTGTGCCGTCTCGTTCAGTATTTGGTGCAGTCACATTGAGGGAAGGACGTTCACCGATAGCTGGCTTTCTCATTGCGCCTGCACTGAATATGTCGCAGCGAGGAAGCCGGACGTCCTTCCCTCACTGCGCCTGCGGGCCTGCTGGTGAGCTGACCCTGTAAAAGATTTTAGGTGCAGGCCTGCTGGTGAGCTGACCCTGTAAAAGGTTGTAGGTGAGGGCCTGCAGGTGAGCTGACTCTTTAAAAACATATGCGAGGGACTGCAGGTGAGCTGACCCTGTAAAACATTATATGCGAGGGCTTTATATGCGATGAATAAGCATGTTGATATGATGGAAGAGGAGGAGGAGGAGAAAAGGAAGATTCAACTATATACCCTTGTTTGTGGTGGAAGGGGTGCATGGGAATACAGTGTATTCAGTACATTATAAACAACACATGTAAAGTGCCTTTATGTCTATCAGCTTTCCTCTGGTGGAGAGGAGAAGTCATGGTCAATCCAGGCCTTGTTCATTTTTATAAGAGTCAACCTGTCAGCATTTTCAGTTGAAGGGCGGATACGCTTATCTGTTATAATGCCCCCAGCAGCACTAAATACCTGCTCTGACAAAACGCTGGCGGCAGGGCAGGCCAGCACCTCCAAGGCGTAGAGCGCCAGTTCGTGCAACGTGTCCAGCTTGGACACCCAGTAGTTGTAAGGCACAGAGGGGATCATTGAGGACGCTGACATGGTCTGCTACGTACTCCTTCACCATCTTCCAAAAATTCTTGTGACACTAGGCCGCGCATCAGGATGAGGGTGCTGGAGGGGTGTCATGAAACTGTCCCAGACTTTGGAGAGTGTTGCCCTGCCTCTGTTGGAACTGCTGTGTGTTCCCCTCGTCTCCCCTCCTCGGTTGCCCAAGGAACTACGTACTCTGCTGCCAGCGTTGTCAGATGGAAATTTTTGGAGCAATTTTTTAACAAGGATCTTCTGGTATTGCACCGTTTTGCTCGTCCTCTCCACCAGAGGAATGAGAGATGAGAAGTTCTCTATGTAGCGGGGGTTGAGAAATCTGTGTTGTCTAAAATGCGTATAACACGCGGGGCGCGGGAAAATCAGCCTAACATGAAGTCAGCCATGTGTGCCAGAGTACCAACAGGCAAGACTTCGCTGTCGTCATCAGGAGGATGACTGTCAATCTCATCCTCTTCCTCCTCTTCTGCCCACCCACGCTGAACAGATGGAATTAAACTTCCATAGGTACTACCCTCTGTAGCGGAGGCAACCGTCCCTGTGTAATCCCCCATTTCCACCTCTTCCACATTCAAAGTGTCGTCCTTAATTGTGAGCAGCGAGCGTTTGAGTAGACACAAAAGTGGGATGGTGACGCTGATAATAGCGTTATCGCCGCTCACCATCTGTGTTGATTCCTCAAAGTTTCTTAAGACCTCACAGAGGTCAGACATCCATGCCCACTCGTCGCTTGTGAAGAGCGGAAGGTGACTGGAAAGGCGACGACCATGTTGCAGCTGGTATTCCACTACTGCCCTCTGCTGCTCACAAAGCCTGGCCAACATGTGGAACGTGGAGTTCCAGCGTGTGCTCACGTCGCACAACAGCCGGTGAGCTGGCTTCAGCACGGCCTGTTGCCGCTTCCTCACTGCAGTGCTACACTGCTTCCAGCTACCGACTGATGAATGACTGGTGCTGCACGCGGATAAATCAGAGGAGGAGAAGTGGGGTTTGGAGCCACTAACGTAGGTGCAAGCGGAAACCCTGATCGACGTAGGGCCTGCAATCCTGGGTGTGGGTAGCACCTGTGCCATCCCAGGGTACGACTCGCTCCTGGCCTCCACAACGTTCACCCAGTGTGGCGTCAGGGAAATGTAGTGTCCCTGGCCAAATGCACTTGTCCATGTGTCCGTGGTTAAGTGGACCTTCTCAGTAACTGCGCTGTTCAGGCCATGTGTGATGTGACGGGACACATGTTGGTGTAAGGCGAGCACGGCACACCTTGAAAAATAGTGGCAGCTGGGGACTGTGTAACGCAGGACGGCCGCCGACATCAGGCTGCGGAAGGCCTCAGTGTCCACAAGCCTAAATGGCAACATTTCCAGGGCCAGTAATTTGGAAAGCTGAGAATTTAGTGCTATGGCCTGTGGGTGGGTGGCTGGGTATTTGTGCTTGCGTTCAAAGGCCTGAGGTAAGGACATTTTGACGCTGCGCTGGGACACAGAAGTGGATGTGGTCGCTGATGGTGGTTGCGAAGGTCCAGGTGCAGGGCGGGGGGCATCCGGGCCTGCGCCTTCGACAGGGGATTGGCCAGCACGTAACGTAAGGGAAGAGGAGGCAGTGGTGTGACCCGCAGACACAGATTGTGGACCCAGGCGTTCGTCCCACTTATTACGGTGCTTGTAAGCCATGTGGTGAATCATGCTGGTGGTGGTGAGGTTACTAGCCCCGGCTCATTTTCGTATGGCACAGGTTGCAAACTACAATTCTTTTGTCGTCCACACTTTCCTCAAAAAAGCGCCAGACTGCGGAACACCCACCCCTTGGCAAGGGAGATTTCTGCAAGGGTGTGCTCTGTGGAACAGTTGCGGGCCTTTTTTGTGTGGCCCGCCTTCTCCCTTTTGTCACCCCTCTACCTCTTCCAGCCTGTTGCGGTGCTGCAGATCCCTCCCCCTCTGTACTGCTCTCATCTCTCGGCTTTCTACCTTCCCAGGTTGGGTCAGTGACCTCATCGTCCACCACCTCCTCTTTCACTTCCTCACTCTGCTCATCCTCCTGATGTGTTGACCTAATCACAAACTCAGTGATTGACAACTGTGTCTCATCCTCTTCATCAACCTCTTGAGACAGTAATTGTGGTTGACTCATTGGCAACTGTGTCTCATCCTCATCATCCACCTCATTAAACAATAATTACCTTTACCCACCGTCATGTTCTTGTGACTGTGGATGCTCAAGAGGTTGGGAATCAGGGCACAAGATCTCATGTCCCTCTTCAAGCGTGCTTGGCGAGAGGGCCAAATCAAGTAATGGCAATGAAAAGAGGTCCTCTGAATATCCAAGTGTGGGATCACTTGTTTGACCAGACTCTCCATGGTGGGAGGAAGGAGGATCAGGGTGAGGATTGTGTTGACCAGACTCCTGGCTACTGAGACTGGACTTGGTGGAAGACAGGATTGTGCTTAACCAACTGGAAGCATTATCTGCTGCAATCCAACCGACCACCTGCTCGCACTGGTCTGACTTCAAGAGTGGTGTCCTGCGCCGCCCTGCAAACTGGGACATGAAGCTAGGTATCGTGGATGAGTGTGTTTCTTGTGCTCTGGCAGCAGGCACAGTTTCACCGCGCCCAGGACCACGGCCTCTGCGTGCACCATCAGCATCACATCCACTGCCACGTCCCTTACTGCTCGCCTCCTTCATATTAAATGTGATATATTTTTTGAAAATATGTCACACGTACAGTAGCGTAGGATTTGGAAGTGTATGTGCAAAAAATATTTACAAGGGTATTTGTGATTAGGAAACATTATACAGGACAGGTACCACAGGTAATGTCACTGTTCGCAGTGTCTACGGAAAAACTGCACTGGATGTCACTGATATTTTAGGGATGCGCACACTTTACACAGGAGATGTATAATAATTTAACTGTCCGTAGCGGACTATTACACAGTATTTTGCCCAGAGATCCGTTTCAGGGCTCTCACAGGCGGTCCAAAACTGATAAGTTCAGCCCTAATGTAGTCTCAATGGATAAGGATCCGCTCAGAATGCATCAGTTCGCCTCCGTTCAGCCTCCATTCCGCTCTGGAGGCTGCTTGCAGCGTTTTGATGTCCGCCTGACGATGCAGAGCCAAACGTTTCCACTGACACAATATGGTGCAATTGAAAACGGATCCGTCCTCCATTGACTTTCAGTGTAAAACATTTTTATTTGTATTTTTTAATGGTAATGCAAACGGATCCGTTCTGAACGGATACAAGCGTTTGCATTATAGGTGCGGATCCGCACGTAACGCAGGTGTAAAAGTAGCCTTAGGGTACTTTTACACTTGCGGCAGGACGGATCCGACAGGCTGTTCACACTAAAAGTCCTGCATGTCCGACTTTTTAGTCCGGTGGCCTCTCACCGCGAACTGCCGTACTGCGCCGGAGCTCCGCCCCGTCCCCATTATAGTCAATGGGGATGGAGCGGCAGTCCCGCGGCACGGCGAAATAGCAGAAGGACGGATCCGACAGTGTGAACAGCCTGTCGGATCCGTCCTGCCGCAAGTGTGAAAGTAGCCTTACCTGCACGTTTATTGGCCGTGTAGCAGCCAAGAAACGTGCGGGGAGGAGACTCGAGCATGGCGCTCCAGCACATGTGGTCCTCGGCCGAGTACCACCATGTGCCGAGCATCGAGATGCTTGTGCCGAATAGGTGTTCGGCCGAGCATGCTCGATAATCAGATGATTTTCCTATTTCATGACGTAAAGTCATGATTTTATTAAAGACACGGAGGCGAGTATTGCTATTCTCCTTCTTTACTCTGACCAATAGCAGCAAAGAAAAAAATGAACATGTGACCAAACCCCTCCCCATAGTCCTAGTATAATAGGTAACTCCTCCTGTAAAACCTCCTCTTTCTTTGTAACAAGAGTCCCAAAAGTCCCAACGAAACTGGAAACCGAAACATTCCGGACATCACGGGAAGGAACCGCCAGTCATCTGGGCGCGAACCAGGAACAAACCGGAACGAAGTCTTGACAGAATAGTCCTCGTCCCGTCCACTTCAACGATCGGCTGGAACCGAAACTGCCGACCCTCCAAAACCTCATGCAGAACAACGAATACTGCTCAACATTTCAGTCTCAACCTAAAGGATGAAAAAATAGAGAGTGATAGGAGACGAATTGATACAGGATATCCAATCTACATGGTTGCGCAAAACCTACTCAGGAAAAACTCACAGAGTTAAAACATAATGCTCAAGACAAAGCAATCCATCAGACATGTAATCATAAATACTTACATAGGGAGGGAAAAATAAGGGAGGGCAATACTCGCCTCCGTGTCTTTAATAAAATCATGACTTTACGTCATGAAATAGGAAAATCATCTGATTTTATTACAAGACCCGGAGGCTCCTATTGCAAGTTCAAAGTCTAAGACACGTTATCAATGATGGAAGAAAACACATGAGGACTTGGTCTAAAATAAAACTCCCTGAACGTGGAGACACTGGACCAATCCGCCAACTTCAAAATGTCTTCAAGTCTGGCCCCAGAAACCGCCAACGAGGTAGCAGATGCCCCCCTAGCGGAATGTGCCGAAAAAAGAGAGACGTCCACGCCCGACAACTCCATGATCCACTTCATCCACCTCGCCAACGTGGGAGTAGTCACCGGAGCAAAAGGCCGAATCGTGGAAAGGAAGAGCTGCGGAAGCTCTCGAGATCTATAAGGAGAAGTGCGAACTTCATATTCCTTAAGGCACGCCACAGGACAAAGCGAAGGCGAAGCAGGAAAAACCGGATAGGAGACCGAGCGTATGTGGGTCTTAGTCCTCCTAGAAATGTCAAACGTGACCCCTTCCGGGGTGTAGGAGCGGGCATCATGATCCAGAGCCCTGACATCGGACACCCGCTTGCAAAGAAACAGAGAAGAGTGACCAGTTTCGCAGACAACTGCCTAAGGGAGAGTTCAGAATTCTGGGGCCAAGCAGACAAAAAGGAGAGAACACGAGACACGTCCCAAGTGGTGGTGAACCTTGGTCTCGGAGGTCGAGACATACGCGAGCCGCGCATCAGCCGGCAGACCAAAGGGTGTTGACCCGCAGGCGTCCCGTCAAAGCCTTGGTGAGACGCTGAGATGGCAGATCTGAACAGGCTGATGGTGCGATACGCCTTGCCCTGGTCGAAGAGGGAAGACAGGAAATGTAAAATCTCCGTCACAGGTGCTGAAATGGGATCCAAGTCCCTAGCCAAGCACCAGTCAGCCCAAAACCCCCAGGCTGATCTATAAGATCTCCTGGTTCCTGGGGCCCATGCGTTCTCCAGAAGGACTCTAGCTGTACCCGAAACTCCCGGGACCTCCCAGGGTCCCCTGAAATCCGACACGCCAGCAGGCGCAGTGTCCCGTCCAGGAGAAGAGGATGTGGCTGGCGGCGAGGGTCGCGGAGGAGAGTCGGCGACGTCGGGAGAAGGCGAGGGATCTCTACCATCATCTCCAGAAGGTGGGGGAACCATGATTGGGAGCTCCAAAACGGGACCAGCAAGGTCAGTTCCGCGACACACCGGCGCACTTGAATGAGGGTCCGCGGAATCAGTTGGAACGGCGGGAACGCATAGAGGATCCCTCTGGACCAATCTTGGAGGAATGCATCCACGGCCTCGGCTTCCGGATCCGGGCGCCAGCTGTAAAATCGTGCCAGTTGCGTGTTCAGGCGCGAGGCAAACAGGTCGATACAGCAAGGTCCCCAAATCGACATCAAGGAGCGGAACACCGTTGGATCTAACTGCCAGTCGCTGGAATCCGAAAGATGACGAGAGCTCCAGTCCGCGTGGATGTTGTGAACGCCCGGAAGGTATTCTGCCAAGACCACCAATTCCTTGGATAGGCAATAGTCCCAGAAGTCCTTCGCCAACCGTGATAAAATGGTGGACCGGGTTCCTCCCATGCCGTTGATGTAACGTACAGCTGACACGTTGTCCATACGCAATTGAATGCAGGATCTGGCCGTGTCCCTCGTGAAGCTCTTGATTGCAAAAGAGCCCGCCAACAGTTCCAACGCATTGATGTGGAACCCCGTCTCTATTTCTGACCAGCCTCCGCCAGTCGTGATTCCCTCGCAGTGAGCCCCCCAGCCCGATAGGCTGGCGTCCGAGTCCACCACGAAATCCGGGCGCTGACCAAAAATCGCCTTGCCGTTCCAGGCATGCAAGTTGTGGATCCACCAGGACAGCTCCTCCCTGGTTTCCGAGTCCAAGGGAATCCAGTCCGCGTAGGAAGCTCCCTTCCGTAGATGAGCGATTTTCAGGCGCTGGAGAGCCCGGTTATGGAGCGGGGCTGGGAAGACCGCCTGGATGGATGATGCAAGAAGGCCTATTATCCTCGCCAGCTGACGTAACGGGATACGGGGGGACGACCTGGCTCTGAGCAGTTCTTTGCGAATCGACCGGATCTTGGCCGATGGTAAGCTGAGGGTCCCCGCTGTGGAATCCACCATGAACCCGAGGAACTCCATCTCTCGGGATGGAGAGAGACAGGACTTCTCCCGATTGAGCAGGAACCCCAGCTCTGAGAGCAGGTCCATGGTCCAGCGAAGGTGGTCTAGTAACACCGAACGGTCCTGAGCCATGATCAGGATATCGTCCAGATAAATGATGAGGCGAACTCCCCGACTGCGGAGCCAGGCCATGGCTGGATGCATCAGTTTGGTGAAACACCATGGAGCCGACGAGAGGCCGAATGGGAGGCACGTAAACCGCCAAACGCTGCCCTGCCAAGAGAAACAGAGGAGATTTCTGGACGCGTCCTCTACCGGTACCGTAAGATAAGAGTCTTTTAGGTCCAATTTGACCATCCAATCGCCCATCTGCAGTAAATCTCGCAGTAAGTGGATCCCCTCCATTTTGAAATGGCGGTAAACGACAAACGCGTTGAGAGCGCGTAAATTGATGACGGGTCTCATCTGACCCCCCTTCTTTGCAACCAGAAAGATGTTGCTGATTACCCCGTAAGGGGGTCCCGGGGCTGGTTCTACTGCCCCCTTGCGGACCAGGTCCGACAACTCTGAGTCCACCAGAACGCGGTTCTGTTCTGACAACACCACCGGGTGTGGGAGAGAAATGGACAGAGGGAAAGACGTCAGTTCTATGTGAAAACCCCTGACCGTGGATAGGACCCATTGGTCTGAGGTGATGCGGGACCAGGCCTGAGAAAAGAGACGTAGTCTGCCCCCTACACAAGCATTTAAAGAATTGAAATGGGGCAGCGGTCTTACCGTAGGGGCGTCTGGAACCGGGTTGTCCTCTATATCCCCTGGATCTCCAAGGATTTCCTCTGGATGGGAAGAAAGGCGCAGGATCCTGCCTGTGCTCCTGGAAAGTCGGTCTTTGTGAGGAGCCTCGACCCGAGCCACGGGACTGGTACTGGGCGCGGCCGGACAGACGGCCCCTGAAACTGCCGGCCCTGGTAGAGACCCTACCATGGAAAACTCTTTTCATGGAACTTTGGGCCTTATCTAGGGCGGTGAAAGCGCCTACATAGCGGCCTAGGTCCTTGATGAAGGACTCTCCAAATAGTAGGCCTTGAGCCTCCTTTCCCGTCTCTGTCAGTACCAGGTTTGCGAGTTTTGGTTCAATTTTGAACAAGATGGCCTTGCGCCGTTCCATGGATAGGGACGTATTCACGTTGCCCGTAATGCAAATGGCGCGCTGCACCCATTCGCGCAACTCTACTGGGTCTACCTGACCGCCCTCAGCCTTAGCTGACTCCGCCAGATCAAAAATCTTGGCTAGAGGGCCGAACACGTCCAGGAGCTTGTCCTGGCAGGAGCGAAGGGCTGACTCCAGGCCCTTACGCGGGTTCCAACCCGCTTTAGAAAGGAATTGGATCATTTTCGGATCCACAGACGGGGTATCGCAGACCTTGTTGGGGATGATCGGTCTGGGGCATTCCGCCCTGAGCTTATTGCGGGCCTCTCTGGATAGAGGGCACCGCACCCGCGCCTCCAAATATTTGGACACATGGTCCAAAGGTAGCCATTCCGCAGAACGCGGGTGATGGAGCGAGTCAGGGTTAAATAACGGGTCCCCAGAGGGGTCCACCAAATCTGCAGGAAGTGCGTCTGCAAACGATCTTTGAGTACTACACCCGGGTAGCGGGTTAGATTCCATGACCCCGGAGGGATCCTGCTCTGCCTCCTCAAAGGCGTCATCAATAGCCTCCTCCTCAGAACCGACCTCAGAGTCGGTAGCCCAATCCTGTTGTGCTCTAGCACATTTCCATTCTCGCGTGCGTTCTGCCTGACGCGGACAGGCTCTCTTGCGCGAACCAAGCGCGCCAACATTGGTGGCAACATCATCACCAGTCAAGGTTGTTCTGGAGGCATGCGGCCCAGACCCGGCTGGTTTGGAAACCGTAGCGGGCTGCGGCATACTAGAGGTAGCTGGATGGGCAGCTAGGGCCTGTGCAATGGACTGGGATATGACAGATGTCATGGATCCCATAGCTGCTGCAATGGCATTTGAAACAGACATCTGAAAAGTCTGAGATTGATTTGCCTGCATTCTGCCTTGATCGGTGTGCACAGAAGGGGTTAAATCAGCCAGAGGAAGTTCCTCCTCTGCTGAGCCCTGATCACTAATGTGGGACCTAGGCATCTTCTGGCCCTTGTATTGCCCCAACTTCCTGATCTTAGGATGTAATATAAGATGGGATGCCCCTATGGATTGTAGTTGGTGAATGGCAGGGGGATTTGCCCCAAGCCAACGGAGAAAAAAGGACAGCGCTGGAGGGAGAGGGAAAAGGTACAACCTGTCTGCATGCAGGAAAAACGCTGGCAATGATGTTCTGAGCGCAAGTAACCGGAAGTGCCCGAAATCTCGCGAGATCTCGGGCGCCGCGCTCTGAAGCAAAGAGCCGGAGGCGGGAAAATTCCCCGACAGGAGAGAGATCAAAGTAAACGCCGCGTCAAGCGCAGCACTGGAAATCCAATATGAAGGGGAAGAAGCAGTAAGTACCCGTATAGGGGTACAGGGGTGCCAGCAATATATATAATGCCTAGGAAGGGCTAAAAATAAGACCTATAAAGATATAGGCAACCTGTAGGGGAAAAAATCCACACCACAATAGAGCCAGCAGGCTCCCCCAAACAAAGGTTAAGAAACCACAAAAGCCTATAACTATATATGTATATATATATAACCCAACACAGTATAGTCACAGTAATGCTTTGAATGTACTTATCTCTGCGGTCAGCAGCAAAGAAAGAGGAGGTTTTACAGGAGGAGTTACCTATTATACTAGGACTATGGGGAGGGGTTTGGTCACATGTTCATTTTTTTCTTTGCTGCTATTGGTCAGAGTAAAGAAGGAGAATAGCAATAGGAGCCTCCGGGTCTTGTAATAAAATCACTAACCAGCAGCACAAACCTCTCCTGTTCTGTAACTTTGTCACAATGTATCAGCCCAGATCCTGACTTTCTTGCTGTGTGTATAGTGTGCAGAGAACAGTCACCGGCTGATACTAGAGAAGACGGCATTCACCGGGGGTTTAACCCTCATATCATCACAGATTTGGGACTTCATATTATTGGGGTAGGATCTGCTGACATCTGTATGTGGAGAGCACAACTAACCCTCATCACCCCACATGGAGATAGGTTTCCCCTGTGGTATGAGGCACTCACTTACCTCCCACCTCCTTTTCAAATAATATGTCTTTATGCTTAAAAGAACATGTATATCACTGGGTTGTCGGCCAGATGACACCTGTCGTATGTATTAGTGTCCCTTTATGATGATGCAGTGGGTTTACCTGCAGTCCTATGTAAAACCACAGTGTTTTATAATAGCTACATGAGCGCTGCCAAATACAAAACACGGCACAGCTCTGCTGCACTTGACAAACCCAGCTCTCCTACATGTGAGTCACATCCCAGCTCTCCTTCATCTCACTTCTCAGCTCTGCTGCACTTGACAAACCCAGCTCTCCTACATGTGAGCCACATCCCAGCTCTCCTACATCTCACATCTCAGCTCTGCTGCACTTGACAAACCCAGCACTGCTACATGTGAGTCACATCCCAGCTCTCCTACATCTCACATCTCAGCTCTGCTGCACTTGACAAACCCAGCTCTCCTACATGTGAGTCACATCCCAGCTCTCCTACATTTCACTTCTCAGCTCTGCTGCACTTGACAAACCCAGCACTGCTACATGTGAGTCACATCCCAGCTCTCCTACATGTGAGTCACATCCCAGCTCTCCTACATTTCACTTCTCAGCTCTGCTGCACTTGAAAAACCCAGCTCTCCTACATGTGAGTCACATCCCAGCTTTGCTATATCTCACATCTCAGCTCAGCTACATATGACCAACCCAGCTCTCCTACATCTCACCCACCCAGCTTGTTGTATCTGACCAACCCAGCGCTGCTACATATGATCCACCCATCCCTGCTATGACTGACGAATCCAGTTTTGCCACATCAGACCAACCTAGCTCTGCTACATCTGACACACCAGCACTGCTACATCTGACCCACCCAGCTTGCTCTATCAGACCAATCTAGCCTGGCTACATATGACCCACCCATCCCTGCTACGTCTGACCCTCCTATCAATGCCAAATGTGACCAATCCAGCTCTGCTACATCTGTCTGGCCACCAGTAGCAGGGCTGCCTGCATTGACTGAGCCTCTGACGTGGTCGCAGGACCACGTGACTTCTTCCATCTCAATGAACCTGCTGGTGGAGGGGGAAGGGTGCATCGTCTCGGTGACATCATTAATGACACCTGGGGACATCTGGCTTCATGGTACCTGACACCACTCAGCACAGGTGGGAGGAAGAGACACCCCTGCACCTGCAGAAGAGCAGCGCGGACCCCCTTGTGCGGTAGGATGGGGGGGATGATGAGCTGATTACCTATTCTCTATGCTATTTAGACAAAACGCCTAAAAATCACATAACCCAGGGATTATCTACCACGTAAGTGACGTTAAAACATGTTTTTGCACCCATTTAGACCATTTCCTAGTCTATATTCAGCGCTGCCAACCGTCCGGAAATTTCCGGACACTCCGTAAAAATAGGTGACTTTTTTCCTGTGTCCGTGATAGATATGGTCGTGATTTTTTTTGAGGCTGGTGGTACTTGACTAGATATAGTACATCATGGGGGAAGGCAGAAGCCCCTCCATCAGCCCCAGGACTAGGTACCACATGGTCACCCACTGTCTTTAAAGGGTGCCATGTAATATTACATTTCCCCTGCAGATATATGGACTCCCCGGAGGTCGTCCTAAGTGTACCATCCCTTTAATTGTTTTTCTACTATTAAATAAAAAAAAATGAATGAGAATGGAAAAATCGCTTACGTAGCAATTGCCATAACCAAATCAAGCTGCTAAAAGTCACCCGTGTAGTTTAGCATTGCCGCTTTTAAGGGACTCTACGCCCCATAGGGGGCAGCAGAGACATATCTGCCATGGAAGGAGCTGCAAGGGACTGATATGGGGGCCCATGGTGGGAAGGGGTCCAAAACAAACCACTTTAGCTCGCTTGCTGTAAAGTTTTCATAGTGGCCACCAGAGGGAGCTTACTGCATACAGAGTTATACAACTCCCATGGAGTTTAATACTAGCTATAGAAATCCATATGTAGCGAGCTCCCCCTAGTGGTGACTGCAGGAGAACAGAATTATATCATTTAGCAGAAAGACACAGCTTCATTGAGGCTGATGGGATTGGGGGGGGGGAGGAAGTAAACAGATTTCTCCCTGGCGCTGATGGCAGCATATAAAAGTCCAGTGTGTACAAGGTGCTTAAAGCATCGGTTAATTCAAGGGATTAAATGAATCTGAAAACACTAAGGACACTATGACTGCTTTGTGACATCACCGCCCCCCTCCCCCCCCCAACAACTCTTCCACTCGTTCTGTGACATCACCAGCCATCCCCTTCCTCCTCACCAGCCCTTCCCAGACAACCCACCCCATGACATCACCAGCCTTCCCCAGACAACCTATGCACTCTGACATCAGCAAGCCTCCCTGACAACCCACCCATTCTATGACATCAGC
Source organism: Bufo bufo (assembly GCF_905171765.1). Taxonomy (NCBI): domain Eukaryota; kingdom Metazoa; phylum Chordata; class Amphibia; order Anura; family Bufonidae; genus Bufo; species Bufo bufo. The sequence continues at coordinate 533,713,468 of NC_053393.1, read as the reverse complement.
AGCCCTAGTCAACCCCCCCCCACACACACACACACACACACACACACTCTATGACATCACCAGAACTCCATTGACAACCCATTCACCCTAACATCAACAGTACTCCCCAGACAACCTATGTACTCTGACATCAGCAAGCCCCCCTGACAACCCATTTATCCTATGACATCACCAGACCTCCCCTGACAAACCACCCACTCTGACATCAGTAGCCCACTCCTGAGAATCCACCTGCTCTATGACATCACCAGCCCTTCCCAAACCATCCTCCCATTCTATGATCTCACCAGCCCCAACCCACCCATTGTATGACATCACAAGCTGCCACACAACCCACTCACTATATGACATCATCAGCCCTCCCCTGACAACTCACCCACTTAGTTTTACACACACTTTCCAGCTGCTTATCTTGCCTCATGCAGTACAACAAGTTCAATTCTGCTTTCTATATCTGCGATTACTGCAGGCTGGAAAGCAAGATGCTTTTCTGTGGGGTCCAGTCTGCAGTAAAGCCTGTTTGGCCACTAGATGTCAGCACTCCTAAAAATTGCAATATATCATAATTTATATGTCTACACTAAAATTTTTAAAAAAAATATAAATTACACATAACACCTAGGTCAGACTTTAAGTGTACCGTGCCTTTAAATGAGCGCTGTGGAATAAATGGCAGTAGCTTATCTGTCCTGGGAGCTGATAATGTTTTATGACTTGTGGGTGAAGCCAGAGATAAAGCTCTGTTGAAATGAACAATTGTCTGCGCCAATTTTGAGCACTTTATATTCTGAAGAAGGATTGGCTAGATTAGACTTTTTTTTCCTGTTGAGTTGGTGACTATGGCCTTTTTAGGGTTTGGGGGGCAAGGTCATGGAAGGATGACCTGCTTTCCATGACAACAGCTATACAGATCTATGAAGCTCCCATGGCTACTAGATATATAAATCTATTTGCAGTGAGCTCCCCCTAGTGGTGGCTGCAGGAAGTCGGAATTATATAATGGAAATTTAGTGCAAACATCACATTGTATCCAGATTTTTCTACAGTGTAAAATATTTTCCCCCTGAATTGTAATAGGGATCTAGAGGGGTGCATTCACCTGCTGCGGATTTTGTTTAAAAAATGTCCTAGACTGAAAGTCAGTTCCATTCATTTGAATGGGGCAGCAAGCAATTGAATGATATGGAATTGATTTTCAGTTGTGGAAATTTTCTGCAACAAAATCCGCAGCATGTGAGTCACCCCTACGGATCCCTAATATTATTATTCAGGGGAAAATCTTTTACACTGTAGCAAAATCTGCATCTGGGTATGTGATGTTTGCACTAAATTTCCATGATATAATTCTGATTTCTTGCAGCCACCACTAGAGGGAGCTCACTGGATAGAGATCTATGCAGCGCTCATAGATACTAGATCAGGGGTCAGCAACCTCCGGCCCACGTCAGCTGTTGTGAAACTACATCTCCCATCATGCACACTTCCTTGGCTCCCACAGAAGTGAAAGGAGCATGCTGAGAGCTGTAGCCTCACAACAGCCGGAGTGCCGAAGGTTGCTGATCCCTGAAGTGGATAAAGAAATTCATATGCAGTGAGCTCCCCCTAGTGGTGGCTGCAGGAAGTCAGAATTATATCATGAACATTTAGCACAAACATCCCATTGTACCCAGATGCAGATATTTTGATAAAAGTGTAAAAGATTTGACCCTGAACTGTAATAGGGATGCATACGGCATATCACCCAGCTTTCCCCAAATTACTTATGCCTGTTTCTACAAGATGTGGATGACAGCTCGTAGGACAGTTAGTCCAGCTCCCATGAAGGATATTACGTTGCTTTCTTAGACTCCTGAATGGCAAAAAGTGAGTACAACCTCGACAGGAGCTGTCAAAGCAGTCATGTCACTCATCACACAACTTTCCCAGAAACAGATATAACTTCTAGTCGGCCACGATATCTATTTTAGGGAAATCTACGTCTTTAAAGAGGTCTCTCGTTATAACCCAGCCTTTCCAAACTCCTAACCGGAGGAGCAATGAATGTATCGCTGCTTTTCAGGAATTTAGGAAAGTTGGGTGACGGCCGACATGGCTGCTATTACCCATCAGCAATAGAAAGCAAAGTATCAATGGCAAACAAGGTGGATTGGGCTTTTGGGATGCTAGAAAAGCTGGGTGCGACACCTGTGGCAGCTGTAACCGTCGCCATGTCTTCATTTTCTAAATCCGTGAAAAGGTGGTCAGTGACGCATCCCTGAAGCTGCTCGTGAAGGATCCGTGTTGGGTCCGTGTGTTTGTTTTTTGCCATCCGTGTTTCACTGACACTGCACAGCTGAAAAATCATGCACACGATCACATGTATTTTGCGGCCCACAAAACACGGATCCGCCAAAAAAGAAGGATGGCGTCCGCGTGCATTCCTTATTTGGCAGGACGGAACAGCCGGCCCCCTAATAGAACAGTCCTATCCTTGTCCGTAATGCGGACAAGAATAGGACACGTTCTATTTATTTGCGGAACAGACATACGGAAAACGGAATGCACATGAAGTAACTTCCGTTTTTTATGTGGACCCATTGAAATGAATAGTTCTGCGTGCTGACCGCAAAAAAAACGGAACGTGCACAGAAAGAAAATACGTTCGTGTGCATAAGCCCTCGTGATCCGTGAAACACGGATGGCATCCGTGTTTTTCACGGACCCGTAGACTATAATGGGCGTAATGGATCTGTGAACATGGATAAAATAGAGCATGCATCCGCGATTCCGCGCTAAAAAACACCGAACCATGGACCGTTGGTAAAAAACTGCTGTGTGAATGTTAATCATAATCCTATTTGTTTATATAGCGCCACCATATTCCGCAGCGCTTTACAAGTTCATAGGGTCCATGTACAAAACAAAAGTAACTGCCTAATATGCAACTGAAACACTAGGAGTCAGGGCCCTGGTCGCAAGAGCTTACAATCTATGAGGAATTGGGGGTGACACATAAGGTAGTTGATTGTGATACGTAGGATTCCAGCCATTATTGAACTGACGGGAGCGGTGCCGGCCGATCTGCTTCCGGTTTGGGACTGTCAGAGTCCATTCACACATCCGCAAAATGGGTCCGCATCCGTTCCGCAAAGCCTGCCTGAAAAGATGTGTTTTTAAGGCCCGTTTGAAGGTGGAGAAGTCGTGGATTGACCTAGTATTCCGGGGCAGAGTATTCCAGAGAGTAGGTGCAGCTCGAGAAAAGTCTTGAAGACGGGAGTGAGAGGTACGAATTATGGAGGTTATTAATCTTAGGCCTCCTGCACATGAGCGGTCCGCAATGCACGGGCACCGACCGCGGGGCAGCCGCATGCTTATCGCAGACCCATTCACTTGAATGGGTTCCGCATCCGTCCGTTCCGCAAAAAGATAGAACAAGTTCTATCTTCTTGCAGAACTGAAGCACAGAACGCAACACCACAGAAACACTCCGTAGTGATCCGTGGGGTTCCATTCCGTGCTTCTGTTCCGCATCTCCGGACCCATTCAATGCGGAATGCACACGGAATGGTGCCCGTGTATTGCGGATCCGCAATACGGCAACAGGACACCTACGGTCGTGTGCAGGAGGTCTTGGGTCGCTAACAGAACGGAGAGTGCGAGTAGGGTGGTAGACGGAAATGAGGGAGGAGATGTATGGAGGGAGACCGATTAGTAATGCATTGCCGTAGTCAAGACGAGAATGAATCAAGGCAACAACAAGAGTTTTTGCCGTTTCCACCGTAAGAAAAGGGCGGATTCTGGCGATATTCTTGAGGTGCAGACGACAAGAGCGTGTAAGTGATAGAATATGGGGAACAAAGGAGAGATCGGAGTCAAATGTGACCCCAAGACAGCGGGCATGTTGCACAGGAGTTATAATAGTGCTGCAGACCGAAATTGAAATATCAAGTTTAGGTGAGTTAGTAGATGGGGGAAAGACAAGAAGTTCAGTTTTTGAGAGGTTCAGGTTTAGATACAGAGAGGACATGATGTTAGAGACAGCTGCCAGACATTGTTTTGGAGTAAAGCAGGGGTGATGTCAGGGGATGAAGTGTATAGTTGGGTGTCGTCAGCATAGAGGTCGTATCGAAAGCCAAATCTACTGCTAGTCTGTACGATGGGGGCTGTATAGAGGGAGAAGAGTAGAGGACCTAGTACTGAGCCCTGAGGAACTCCGACACACATTAAAATGAATGAGGACGTGTGCTGTCGGTGGAGAACACATACGTGGAACACTGACATGAATGAGGCTTAAATCTGCGCGACTACCGGTATCAACCGCGAAACGAAATGGATTCATTCATAACGTAAAATGACGTACACCTTTAGGTACGTTTAAAAACGGATACCAGTAACTGATACATTAAAAAAGGGATTAAAATGTCAGTTCAATCCGTTATATAAGTCTAATAACGGATCCGTTTTCCTTTTTCTTTTTTTTTTTCTCATAGCAGCCCCCAGTAGCCTAATAGCAGCCCCCAGAAGCCTAATAGCAGCCCCAGAAGCCTAATAGCAGCCCCCAGTAGCCTAATAGCAGCCCCCAGAAGCCTAATAGCAGCCCCCAGAAGCCTAATAGCAGCCCCCAGTAGCCTAATAGCAGCCCCCAGAAGCCTAATAGCAGCCCCAGAAGCCTAATAGCAGCCCCCAGTAGCCTTATAGCAGCCCCCAGTAGCCTTATAGCAGCCCCCAGAAGCCTAATAGCAGCCCCCAGTAGCCTAATAGCAGCCCCCAGTAGCCTATTAGCAGCCCCCAGAAGCCTAATAGCAGCCCCCAGAAGCCTAATAGCAGCCCCCAGTAGCCTAATAGCAGCCCCCAGTAGCCTAATAGCAGCCCCCAGTAGCCTAATAGCAGCCCCCACCAGCCTTATAGCAGCCCCCAGAAGCCTAATAGCAGCCCCCAGTAACCTAATAGCAGCCCCCAGTAGCCTAATAGCAGCCCCCAGTAGCCTAATAGCAGCCCCCACCAGCCTTATAGCAGCCCCCAGAAGCCTAATAGCAGCCCCCAGAAGCCTAATAGCAGCCCCCAGTAGCCTAATAGCAGCCCCCAGTAGCCTAATAGCAGCCCCCAGTAGCCTTATAGCAGCCCCCAGTAGCCTTATAGCAGCCCCCAGAAGCCTAATAGCAGCCCCCAGTAGCCTAATAGCAGCCCCCAGTAGCCTAATAGCAGCCCCCAGTAGCCTAATAGCAGCCCCCAGAAGCCTAATAGCAGCCAAAAGTAATGTTTTTGACATTCAAACAGGTGTTCTGCGGAACATATTTAACAGTTGAAAATAAACTTTTCATTTGTCTAAATTCATACCCTTTTCTTGTGGCTTTCTCAAACTTGACCATCTGCATCCAAAAATGGCGAGGAGTAGCGCTCACGTGACTGTCACATGACACTCAGTTTTTTTTCCTCTTCCTGTCTCCTGTTTGTTCTGCGCATGTTCATAACCCAAAAAAACGTACAATATTAACGTTATGCTTGAAAAGGCAATATATTTAAATCTGTCTGTCATCGACTACAATGAACGTGAAGGGACGCTCCGTCATGAATCCGCTTTTTTGAACGTAGAAAAAAATCCTGCAGACAGGACTTTTTTTTTTACCGTCCAAAAAAACAGATTCAGAACGTATTACCAACTAACGGACACAAACGTATGAATACATACGTCAATTAAGGTCTATGAACGGGTTTTTCAATAATTTTTTTTCTATTTCCGGACGGAGAAGAGGAACGAAGCGCTCGAACGCTGATGTGAACATAGCCTAACACACAGTATAAAAGAATCAAGAGGTGTGCTCCAGAGCTGAAATTACAATGCAGCATGCACCGTGCATTGCAGATTTGGTGACTGGCGCCATTCTCTCACACGTGGTACATGCTCATGTATATGCATGTGCCCTGGTATATCGGAGCCAGTCCCCTGCGTCCTGCCGGTGTGTCTGTACCCGGAGGCTGGGCGTGTAAGAGGAGGAGTGTGATCTCAGCTGACGCTGCATGGGATACACACTGCCGCTTCCTCCCCTTGCACAGGATCAGCTCAGGTGATTCCCTGTGTGCGCCCCCCTGGTAGCTGATGAGAAGGTAATGGGGGGGGGGTGTTCCTCTACACTGTACCGTGTAGTCATATACCACCATATGTTCTACCGTCTTATGCAGCGGCCTGTCCCTTTAAGTGTAGTATCACTGTGTGCATAAGGTTTACCCGGCTGTAATCGCTCCTGCAATGTGGTCGAGCCAGTTTTGGGTGAATTACAGGGGGGGGGACAGATGCACCGACCGGGGGAAGGTGGCGGTGATGCTGCAGCGGTACCAGGAATCACTGGGAATCCTCCGTTGTGTTCCTGGGATGATCCATTTTGGAGGTACTCTGCAGAAAATACTGGAGAATCGCTTAACTAGTGATTACCTGACATCATAGTATCAGAACTGTCCTAGTTATATGTTGGAAGGAACTACAAATATCAGTGGGGGGTTTGCTGGGTCCTACTCTCGGGCTACAAACTTACTATCTGGTGGCCACTTACAGTAACTTTCTGCTGGAGGAGGTGCGAGCAGTATGGAAGGAGGTAAGTATATGGGGGGCCGGCTACCGCTACCGGAGGGGGCTCTATGTGGAACTGTGTCTATCATTGTGGGGGAACTGTTGGATACTAGGCCATCAATGTTATGGGAGTCATTATAGTCATTGCTATGGAGGTCACTTACCGCTATCACTGTTATGGGGGTCACCTACTGCCATTATTGTTACGGGGCGACTTACTGTCGTCAATGTTATGGGGCCACTATGGAAGTAATTATAACCATCATTGATATGTGGACACTATGACCATCATTTTTATGGGGGCCACCATGGCTTTATTGTTATGGAGGTCCCTATGGTCATCTTTGTCATGGGGGTTACTAAGACAATCAATTCTCATGGGGGTCATTATCGCCATCGATGTTCTGGGTGTCTATGTCCATCACTGTTAAGGGGCCTACTATGGCCATTATTGTTATGGGGGTCACTATGGCCATTATTGTTATGGGGTCACTATGGCCATTATTGTTATGGGGTCACTATGGCCATTATTGTTATGGGGTCACTATGGCTATCAACATTATGGAGTTCACTATAGTCATCATAGTTATGGGGGTTACTATGGACAACAATGTCATGGGGTCACTATGGCACTTCATAGTATGGGTACTTGTACATTGTATTATGTGGGCACTGTACGGTATGGTTACTTGTACAGTGTATTATGTGGGCACTGTACGGTATGGTTACTTGTACATTGTATTATGTGGGCACTGTACGGTATGGTTACTTGTACATTGTATTATGTGGGCACTGTACGGTATGGTTACTTGTACAGTATATTATGTGGGCACTGTACGGTATGGTTACTTGTACATTGTATTATGTGGGCACTGTACGGTATGGTTACTTGTACAGTGTATTATGTGGGCACTGTACGGTATGGTTACTTGTACAGTGTATTATGTGGGCACTGTACGGTATGGTTACTTGTACAGTGTATTATGTGGGCACTGTATGGTATGGTTACTTGTACATTGTATTATGTGGGCACTGTACGGTATGGTTACTTGTACAGTGTATTATGTGGGCACTGTACGGTATGGTTACTTGTACATTGTATTATGTGGGCACTGTACGGTATAGTTACTTGTACAGTATATTATGTGGGCACTGTATGGTATGGTTACTTGTACATTGTATTATGTGGGCACTGTACGGTATGGTTACTTGTACAGTGTATTATGTGGGCACTGTACGGTATAGTTACTTGTACATTGTATTATGTGGGCACTGTACGGTATGGTTACTTGTACATTGTATTATGTGGGCACTGTACGGTATGGTTACTTGTACAGTATATTATGTGGGCACTGTACGGTATGGTTACTTGTACATTGTATTATGTGGGCACTGTACGGTATAGTTACTTGTACAGTATATTATGTGGGCACTGTATGGTATGGTTACTTGTACATTGTATTATGTGGGCACTGTACGGTATGGTTACTTGTACAGTGTATTATGTGGGCACTGTACGGTATGGTTACTTGTACATTGTATTATGTGGGCACTGTACGGTATGGTTACTTGTACATTGTATTATGTGGGCACTGTACGGTATGGTTACTTGTACAGTGTATTATGTGGGCACTGTACGGTATGGTTACTTGTACAGTGTATTATGTGGGCACTGTACGGTATGGTTACTTGTACATTGTATTATGGGGGCACTGTACGGTATGGTTACTTGTACATTGTATTATGTGGGCACTGTACGGTATGGTTACTTGTACATTGTATTATGTGGGCACTGTACGGTATAGTTACTTGTACAGTGTATTATGTGGGCACTGTACGGTATGGTTACTTGTACATTGTATTATGGGGGCACTGTACGGTATGGTTACTTGTACATTGTATTATGTGGGCACTGTACGGTATGGTTACTTGTACATTGTATTATGTGGGCACTGTACGGTATAGTTACTTGTACATTGTATTATGTGGGCACTGTATGGTATAGTTACTTGTACAGTATATTATGTGGGCACTGTACGGTATGGTTACTTGTACAGTATATTATGTGGGCACTGTACGGTATAGTTACTTGTACAGTGTATTATGTGGGCACTGTACGGTATGGTTACTTGTACATTGTATTATGTGGGCACTGTACGGTATGGTTACTTGTACATTGTATTATGTGGGCACTGTACGGTATGGTTACTTGTACAGTGTATTATGTGGGCACTGTACGGTATGGTTACTTGTACAGTGTATTATGTGGGCACTGTATGGTATGGTTACTTGTACAGTATATTATGTGGGCACTGTACGGTATGGTTACTTGTACAGTATATTATGTGGGCACTGTACGGTATGGTTACTTGTACAGTGTATTATGTGGGCACTGTACGGTATAGTTACTTGTACAGTATATTATGTGGGAACTGTACGGTATGGTTACTTGTACAGTGTATTATGTGGGCACTGTACGGTATGGTTACTTGTACAGTGTATTATGTGGGCACTGTACGGTATGGTTACTTGTACATTGTATTATGTGGGCACTGTACGGTATGGTTACTTGTACAGTGTATTATGTGGGCACTGTACGGTATGGTTACTTGTACAGTGTATTATGTGGGCACTGTACGGTATGGTTACTTGTACAGTATATTATGTGGGCACTGTACGGTATGGTTACTTGTACATTGTATTATGTGGGCACTGTACGGTATGGTTACTTGTGCATTGTATTATGTGGGCACTGTACGGTATGGTTACTTGTACAGTGTATTACAGTGCTGCCCATAATTATTCATACCCCTGGCAAATTTTGACTTAAAGTTACTTTTATTCAACCAGCAAGTAATTTTTTGACGGGAAATGACATAGGTGTCTCCCAAAAGATAATAGGACGATGTACAAGAGGCATTATTGTGGAAAAAAACATTTCTCAGCTTTTATTTACATTTGAGCAAAAAGTGTCCAGTCCAAAATTATTCATACCCTTCACAATAATCAATAGAAAAGCCTTTATTGGCTATTACAGCAATCAGACGCTTCCTATAATTGCAGACCAGCTTCTTGCAGGTCTCCGCAGGTATTTTTGCCCATTCATCTTTAGCAATGAGCTCCAAATCTTCCAGGTTGGAGGGTCTTCTTGCCATCACCCTGATCTTTACCTCCCTCCACAGATTCTCAATTGGATTCAAGTCTGGACTCTGGCTGGGCCACTCCAAAACGTTAATGTGTTTGTCTGCTGACCATTTCTTCACCACTTTTGCTGTGTGTTTTGGGTCATTGTCATGCTGAAATGTCCACTGGTGCCCAAGGCCACGTTTCTCTGAAGACTGCCTGATGTTGTCGGTGAGAATCCTCATGTATTGCTCTTTTTTCATGGTGCCGTTTACTGTGATTTGGTTCCCTGGTCCATTGGCTGAAAAACACCCCCAAAGCATTAGGTTCCCACCACCATGTCTGACAGTGGGGATGGTGTTCTGTGGGTTGAAGGCTTCTCCGTTTTTACGCCAAATGAAGGAAACATCATTGTGACCAAACAATTTAATTTTTGTTTCATCTGACCACAACACAGAAGAGCAGAAGTCTTCTTCTTTGTCCAGATGAGCTTTTGCAAAGGCCAAGTGAGCTTTTGTGTGCCTTATCTGGAGAAGTGGCGTCCTCCTTGGTCTGCATTGTGCAGTGTCCGTTGGATTGTCTGCCTTGAGACATTGCCACCAGCAGAGCCCAGATTCACCAGGATGGCCTTGGTGGTGATCCTTGGATTCTTTTTCACCTCTCTAACTATCCTCCCCGCCAGTACAGGTGTCACTTTTGGCTTCCGACCACGTTCTCTGAGATTTTCCACAGTGCGGAACATCTTGTATTTTTTAATAATACTTTGTACTGTAGCCACTGGAACTTGAAAACATTTAGAAATGGCCTTGTAGCCCTTTCCTGACTTGTGAGCAGCCACAATGTGCAGCCGCAGGTCCTCACTGAGCTCCTCTGTCTTAGCCATGACTGTCCACAAACCAACTGCAGAGAGCTGCTGTTTTTCACCTGTTGAGTTGATTAAAACAGCTGTTCCCAATTAATCAGGGTAAATTGGATGCTTTAGAACAGCTTGGACTATTTGGAATGGTATAGAACTTTGTGAAGACAGTTTGTGAAGGGTATGAATAATTTTGGACTGGACACTTTTTGCTCAAATGTAAATAAAAGCTGAGAAATGTATTTTTTTTCCACAATAATGCCTCTTGTACATCGTCTTATTATCTTTTGGGAGACGCCTATGTCCTTTCCCGTCAAAAAATTACTTGCTGGTTGAATAAAAGTAACTTTAAGTCAAAATTTGCCAGGGGTATGAATAATTATGGGCAGCACTGTATGTGTGCACTCTATGGTATGGTTACTTCTAAAGTCTATTATGTGGGCACTGTATGGTATGGTTACTTGTACATTGTATTATGGGGGCACTGTACGGTATGGTTACTTGTGCATTGTATTATGGGGGCACTGTACGGTATGGTTACTTGTACAGTGTATTACAGTATGTGGGCACTCTATGGTATGGTTACTTCTACAGTGTATTATGTGGGCACTGTACGGTATAGTTACTTGTACAGTGTATTATGTGGGCACTGTACGATATGGTTACTTGTACAGTGTATTATGCGGGCACTGTACGGTATGGTTACTTGTACAGTGTATTATGGGGCACTGTACGGTATAGTTACTTGTACAGTGTATTATGTGGGCACTGTACAGTATGGTTACTTGTACAGTGTATTATGGGGGCACTGTACGGTATGGTTACTTGTACAGTGTATTATGGGGGCACTGTACGGTATGGTTACTTGTACAGTGTATTATGGGGCACTGTACGGTATGGTTACTTGTACAGTGTATTATGTGGGCACTCTATGGTATGGTTACTTGTACATTGTATTATGTGAGCACTGTACGGTATGGTTACTTGTACAGTGTATTATGGGGGAACTGTACGGTATGGTTACTTGTACAGTGTATTATGTGAGCACTGTACGGTATGGTTACTTGTACATTGTATTATGGGGGCACTGTACGGTATGGTTACTTGTACAGTGTATTACAGTATGTGGGCACTCTATGGTATGGTTACTTCTACAGTGTATTATGCGGGCACTGTACGGTATGGTTACTTGTATATTGTATTATGGGGGCACTGTACGGTATGGTTACTTGTACATTGTATTATGGGGGAACTGTACGGTATGGTTACTTGTACATTGTATTATGGGGGCACTGTACGGTATGGTTACTTGTACAGTGTATTATGTGGGCACTGTACGGTATGGTTACTTGTACAGTGTATTACAGTATGTGGGCACTCTATGGTATGGTTACTTCTACAGTGTATTATGCGGGTACTGTACGGTATGGTTACTTGTACATTGTATTATGGGGGAACTGTACGGTATGGTTACTTGTACAGTGTATTATGTGAGCACTGTACGGTATGGTTACTTCTACAGTGTATTATGTGGGCACTGTACGGTATGGTTACTTGTACAGTGTATTATGTGGGCACTCTATGGTATGGTTACTTGTACATTGTAGTACAGTCCTGATCAAAAGTTTAAGACCACTTGAAAAATGGCAAAAAAAACATATTTTACATTGTTGGATCTTAACCACCTCCGGACCGCTGTACGCACAGACGCGTCCTGGAGGTGGTTGATTCATTCCTCCTGGACGCGCCGGCGCGTCCTCTCGCGATGGCCGAGATTTTCTGTGAACGCGCGCACACAGGCGCGCGCGCTCACAGGAACGGAAGGTAAGAAAGTGGATCTCCAGCCTGCCAGCGGCGATCGTTCGCTGGCAGGCTGGAGATGTGATTTTTTTAACCCCTAACAGGTATATTAGACGCTGTTATGATAACAGCGTCTAATATACCTGCTACCTGGTCCTCTGGTGGTCCCCTTTGTTTGGATCGACCACCAGAGGACACAGGTAGCTCAGTAATATGTTGCACCAAGCACCACACTACACTACACCCCCCCCGTCACTTATTAACCCCTTATTCACCCTTGATCACCCCTGATCACCCCATATAGACTCCCTGATCACCCCCCTGTCATTGATTACCCCCCTGTCATTGATCACACCCCTGTAAAGCTCCATTCAGACGTCCGCATGATTTTTACGGATCCACTGATAGATGGATCGGATCCGCAAAACGCACACGGACGTCTGAATGGAGCCTTACAGGGGCATGATCAATGACTGTGGTGATCACCCCATATAGACTCCCTGATCACTCCCCTGTCATTGATTACCCCCCTGTCATTGATCACCCCCCTGTAAAGCTCCATTCAGACGTCCGCATGATTTTTACGGATCCACTGATAGATGGATCGGATCCGCAAAACGCACACGGACGTCTGAATGGAGCCTTACAGGGGCATGATCAATGACTGTGGTGATCACCCCATATAGACTCCCAGATCACCCCCCTGTCATTGATCACCCCCCTGTCATTGATCAACCCCCTGTAAAGCTCCATTCAGACGTCCGCATGATTTTTACGGATCCACTGATAGATGGATCGGATCCGCAAAACGCACACGGACGTCTGAATGGAGCCTTACAGGGGCATGATCAATGACTGTGGTAATCACCCCATATAGACTCCCTGATCACCCCCCTGTCATTGATTACCCCCCTGTCATTGATCACCCCCCTGTAAAGCTCCATTCAGATGTCCGCATGATTTTTACGGATCCACTGATAGATGGATCGGATCCGCAAAACGCACACGGACGTCTGAATGGAGCCTTACAGGGGCGTGATCAATGACTGTGGTGATCACCCCATATAGACTCCCTGATCACCCCCCTGTCATTGATCACCCCCCTGTCATTGATCACCCCCCTGTCATTGATCACCCCCCCTGTCATTGATCACCCCTCTGTAAGGCTCCATTCAGACATTTTTTTGCCCAAGTTAAAGGGTTTCTATCACTTCGTTTCACCTATTTAGCTTTCAGACACTAGCGGTCCGCTAGTGTCTGCTTTATCTAACCATCCTAATATAAGATCTTATTGTCCTGCCGTTTAGCTAAAAAAATAACTTATATAGATATGCAAATGAGCCTCTAGGTGCTATGGGGGCGTGATTAGCACCTAGAGGCTCCGTCTACCTTAACAAACTGCCGCCGCCCAGCGCGTCCCTCCAGCCCGCCCATCTCCTCCGGAATGTGATGCTCCTCGTATTCGGCGCATGCGCAGTGAATGTCTGATCGCTTCCCTGCTCAGACATCTCCACTGCGCCTGCGCCGATGACGTCATAGTGCTCCGAGGAACAGGCGCAGTGGAGATGTCTGAGCAGGGAAGCGATCAGACATTCACTGCGCATGCGCCGAATACGAGGAGCATCGCATTCCGGAGGAGATGGGCGGGCTGGAGGGACGCGCTGGGCGGCGGCAGTTTGTTAAGGTAGACGGAGCCTCTAGGTGCTAATCACGCCCCCATAGCACCTAGAGGCTCATTTGCATATCTATATAAGTTATTTTTTTAGCTAAACGGCAGGACAATAAGATCTTATATTAGGATGGTTAGATAAAGCAGACACTAGCGGATCGCTAGTGTCTGAAAGCTAAATAGGTGAAACGAAGTGATAGAAACCCTTTAACAGAATTTTTTTTTTTTTTCTTACAAAGTCTCATATTCCACTAACTTGTGTCAAAAAATAAAATCTCACATGAACTCACCATACCCCTGACGGAATCCAAATGCGTAAAATTTTTTAGACATTTATATTCCAGACTTCTTCTCACGCTTTAGGGCCCCTAGAATGCCAGGGCAGTATAAATACCCCACATATGACCCCATTTCGGAAAGAAGACACCCCCAGGTATTCCGTGAGGAGCATATTGAGTCCATGAAAGATTGAAATTTTTGTCCCAAGTTACCGGAAAGGGAGACTTTGTGAGAAAAAAAAAATAAAATCAATTTCCGCTAACTTGTGCCAAAAAAAAAAATTTTCTATGAACTCGCCATGCCCCTCATTGAATACCTTGGGGTGTCTTCTTTCCAAAATGGGGTCACATGTGGGGTATTTATACTGCCCTGGCATTCTAGGGGCCCTAAAGCGTGAGAAGAAGTCTGGGATCCAAATGTCTAAAAATGCCCTCATAAAAGGAATGTGGGCCCCTTTGCGCATTTAGGCTGCAAAAAAGTGTCACACATCTGGTATCGCCGTACTCAGGAGAAGTTGGGGAATGTGTTTTGGGGTGTCATTTTACATATACCCATGCTGGGTGAGAGAAATATCTTGGCAAAAGACAACTTTTCCAATTTTTTTATACAAAGTTGGCATTTGACCAAGATATTTATCTCACCCAGCATGGGTATATGTAAAATGACACCCCAAAACACATTCCCCAACTTCTCCCGAGTACGGAGATACCACATGTGTGACACTTTTTTGCAGCCTAGGTGGGCAAAGGGGCCCACATTCCAAAGAGCACCTTTCGGATTTCACAGGTCATTTACCTACTTACCACACATTAGGGCCCCTGGAAAATGCCAGGGCAGTATAACTACCCCACAAGTGACCCCATTTTGGAAAGAAGACACCCCAAGGTATTCCGTGAGGGGCATGGCGAGTTCCTAGAATTTTTTATTTTTTGTCACAAGTTAGTGGAAAATGATGATTTTTTTTTAATTTATTTTTTTCTTACAAAGTCTCATATTCCACTAACTTGTGACAAAAAATAAAAACTTCCATGAACTCACTATGCCCATCAGCGAATACCTTGGGGTGTCTTCTTTCCAAAATGGGGTCACTTGTGGGGTAGTTATACTGCCCTGGCATTCTAGGGGCCCAAATGTGTGGTAAGGAGTTTGAAATCAAATTCTGTAAAAAATGACCAGTGAAATCCGAAAGGTGCTCTTTGGAATATGGGCCCCTTTGCCCACCTAGGCTGCAAAAAAGTGTCACACATCTGGTATCTCTGTATTCAGGAGAAGTTGAGGAATGTGTTTTGGGGTGTCTTTTTACATATACCCATGCTGGGTGAGATAAATATCTTGGTCAAACGCCAACTTTGTATAAAAAAATGGGAAAAGTTGTCTTTTGCCAAGATATTTCTCTCACCCAGCATGGGTATATGTAAAATGACACCCCAAAACACATTCCCCAACTTCTCCCCAGTACAGAGATACCACATGTGTAGCACTTTTTTGCAGCCTAGGTGGGCAAAGGGGCCCACATTCCAAAGAGCACCTTTCGGATTTCACAGGTCATTTACCTACTTACCACATATTAGGGCCCCTGGAAAATGCCAGGGCAGTATAACTACTCCACAAGTGACCCCATTTTGGAAAGAAGACACCCCAAGGTATTCCGTGAGGGGCATGGCGAGTTCCTAGAATTTTTTATTTTTTGTCACAAGTTAGTGGAAAATGATGATTTTTTTTTTATTTATTTTTTTCTTACAAAGTCTCATATTCCACTAACTTGTGACAAAAAATAAAAACTTCCATGAACTCACTATGCCCATCAGCGAATACATTGGGGTGTCTTCTTTCCAAAATGGGGTCACTTGTGGGGTAGTTATACTGCCCTGGCATTCTAGGGGCCCAAATGTGTGGTAAGGAGTTTGAAATCAAATTCTGTAAAAAATGACCAGTGAAATCCGAAAGGTGCTCTTTGGAATATGGGCCCCTTTGACCACCTAGGCTGCAAAAAAGTGTCACACATCTGGTATCTCCGTACTCAGGAGAAGTTGGGGAATGTGTTTTGGGGTGTCATTTTACATATACCCATGCTGGGTGAGAGAAATATCTTGGCAAAAGACAACTTTTCCCATTTTTTTTATACAAAGTTGGCATTTGACCAAGATATTTATCTCACCCAGCATGGGTATATGTAAAAAGACACCCCAAAACACATTCCTCAACTTCTCCTGAATACGGAGATACCAGATGTGTGACACTTTTTTGCAGCCTAGGTGGGCAAAGGGGCCCATATTCCAAAGAGCACCTTTCGGATTTCACTGGTCATTTTTTACAGAATTTGATTTCAAACTCCTTACCACACATTTGGGCCCCTAGAATGCCAGGGCAGTATAACTACCCCACAAGTGACCCCATTTTGGAAATAAGAGACCCCAAGGTATTTCGTGATGGGTATAGTGAGTTCATAGAACTTTTTATTTTTTGTCACAAGTTAGTGGAATATGAGACTTTGTAAGAAAAAAAAATAAAGAAAAAAATCATCATTTTCCGCTAACTTGTGACAAAAAATAAAAAGTTCTATGAACTCACTATGCCCATCAGCGAATACCTTAGGGTGTCTACTTTCAGAAATGGGGTCATTTGTGGGGTGTTTGTACTGTCTGGGCATTGTAGAACCTCAGGAAACATGACAGGTGCTCAGAAAGTCAGAGCTGCTTCAAAAAGCGGAAATTCACATTTTTGTACCATAGTTTGTAAACGCTATAACTTTTACCCAAACCATTTTTTTTTTTTACCCAAACATTTTTTTTTTATCAAAGACATGTAGAACAATAAATTTAGAGCAAAATTTATAAATGGATCTTGTTTTTTTTGCAAAATTTTACAACTGAAAGTGAAAAATGTCATTTTTTTGCAAAAAAGTCGTTAAATTTCGATTAATAACAAAAAAAGTAAAAATGTCAGCAGCAATGAAATACCACCAAATGAAAGCTCTATTAGTGAGAAGAAAAGGAGGTAAAATTCATTTGGGTGGTAAGTTGCATGACCGATCAATGAATGGTGAATGTAGTGTAGGTCAGAAGTGTAAAAAGTGGCCTGGTCTTTCAGGGTGTTTAAGCACTGGGGGCTGAGGTGGTTAACAAGGTTCCAAGTGGAGCTTCAACATGCAACAAGAAGAAATGGGAGGGAGACAAAACATTTTTTGAGCATTCAATTTAATGAAGGCAACGAATAAACTGAAACAGGCTGTTTTTCAGCTGACCCAAATTCTAGGACCACATGCCTTTTAAAAGGCCAAATCTGTCCAAAGATGTGGATTCATTGTAATTTTCTGTCAGGTAGTCACACGTTGTGATGGCAAAGGCAAAAAAACTCTCCCTTTTTGAACGTGGTCGGGTTGTTGAACTGCATAAGCAGGGTCTCTCACAGCGCGCCATCGGAATTTGGAATTTGGAATTTCTTAAATGATTCTGAGGGTTATGGAACAAAAAAGTCAAGTGGAAGACCCAAAAAAATTTCATCATCACCGAAAGAGAAGACGTCATCGGCGCAGGCGCACTGAGGGAGTTCTGAGGAGACGAGCCTCCTCATCTCAGAGCGCCTGCGCCGAATCAACACGGGCGCGCGATTTTTGAAATGCCGACAGGGCTGGCCGGAGGAGGAGATCCCGGCTGGCCCTGTCAATCAACAAGAGGAGGGGGCGGATTTCTGCAGCAGCTACCAGCAAGTAGCCGCCCTACTTGCTGGTAGAGACCGAATTTGCATATGATAAAACTTTGTTTTTTGAATAAACTGCTGGATCAATGTAAGTAACACAATTATATTTTCATATATCGCTATATAACTAATTTAACTAGCCCCCAAAAAAAAAAATCACTTTAGTGGGATGACAGAAGCCCTTTAAGGCCCTTACTGGTGCTGACTGCAGCCCCATAACCATCAGACGGCATCTGAGACTGAAGGGCTTCAAAAATAAAAAACCTCTTCAAAGACCTCGTCTCCTTGAACGCCACAGAACTGCTCGTTTGGACTTTGCAAGAGAGCACCAAACATGGGACATTCAAAGGTGGAATAAAGTTTTATTCTCTGATGAGAATTTTTTTTACCTCGATGGTCCTGATGGTTTCCAACGTTACTGGCATGACAAGCAGATCCCACCTGAGATGTTTTCTACGCGCCACAGTGGAGGGGGTGCCATAATGGTCTGGGGGGCTTTTTCCTTCAGTGGAACAATGGAGCTTCAGGAAGTGCAGGGGCGTCAAACGGCCGCTGGCTATGTCCAGATGTTGCAGAGAGCATTCCTCATGACTGAGGGCCCTCGTCTGTGTGGTAACAGGACAACGCTACAGTACACAATGCCCGCAGGACAAGGGACTTCTTCCAGGAGAATAACATCACTCTTTTGGCCCATCCTGCATGTTCCCCTGATCTAAATCCAATTGAGAACCTTGGGGGATGGATGGCAAGGAAAGTTTACAAAAATGGACAACAGTTCCAGACAGTAGATGGCCTTCGTGCGGCCGTCTTCACCACTTGGAGAAATGTTCCCACTCACCTCATGGAAACGCTTGCATCAAGCATGCCGAAACAATAACGGCAGAGCTACTTATTACTGAGTTCATGTTTGGAAGTTGGATTTCTGTTTTGGGGGGGTTTAGTTTTTTTTTGGAGGTGAGGTCCTAAACTATTGATCAGCTGAAAAACAGCCTGTTTCAGTTTATTCGTTGTTTTAATTAAATTGAATGCTCAAAAAATGTTTTGTCTCACTCCCATTTCTTCTTGTTGCATGTTGAAGCTCCACTTGGAACCTTGTTAAGATCCAGCCATGATACATAGGATTGTAAGATGATCTACTAGTTGAAGAAATAGCTAAAATGACAATGAAAGGAGAAGTTATCATTATGGGAGATTTCAATCTTCCAGATATAAACTGGAAAACCAAAATAGCAAGTTCTACCAGGAGTACAGATATTCTAAATTCCCTACTGGGGTTATCTCTACAACAAGTGGTTGAGGAGCCAACCCGGAGGGAGGCCATTTTGGATTTGGTATTCACAAACGGGGATTCGGTATATGATGTCATTGTAGGCGAAACCTTGGGATCTAGTGATCACCAGTCAGTGTGGTTTAATATAAGAACTGTGAAAGAGTCCCACCACACAAAAACAAAAGTTTTAGATTTTAGAAAAACAGACTTTTCAAAAATGAAATTAGTCATAAATGAGTCCTTATCAGACTGGAACGGATTACATGGAGTCCAGGAGAAATGGGACTACTTAAAAGGTGCATTATTGAAGGCAACAGAAAATTGCATTAGACTCGTCAGTAAAAGCAAAAAAAGGAGGAGACCAATGTGGTACTCAGCAGAAGTGGCCCAAATCATTAAAAATAAAAAGCTAGCATTTTGTAATTATAAAAAAACCCAGAGCAATGAAGATAAGGAAATCTACAAGATTAGGCAGAGAGAGGCCAAGCAAGTTATAAGAACTTCTAAAGCGCAGGCAGAAGAAAAACTAGCTCAGTCTATGAAAAAAGGGGATAAGACATTCTTCAGATATATAAATGAAAAAAGGAAATTAAAACAAGGAATAACTAAATTAAAAACAAAGGACGGAAGGTATGTAGAAGAGAATAAAGGGCTAGCCGACTGCCTTAATGAATACTTCTGTTCAGTTTTTACAAAAGAAAAAGGAGAAGGACCTCCACTAGAAAGAATGACTATTAAATCGTTTGATGCATGTATCTTTACAGAGGAAGATGTTCTAAGTTTGCTGTCTAAGGTGAAGACAGATAAGTCACAGGGGCCTGATGAGATACACCCAAAATTATTAAAAGAGCTTAGTGGTGAGCTGGCAAAACCGTTAACAGATTTATTTAACCAATCATTAGTAACAGGAGTCGTCCCGGAAGATTGGAAATTGGCAAATGTCGTGCCCATTCACAAGAAAGGTAGTAGGGAGGAATCGAGCAACTATAGACCAGTGAGTCTGACATCAATAGTAGGCAAATTAATGGAAACCCTATTAAAGGATAGGATTGTGGAACATCTAAAATCCCATGGATTGCAAGATGAAAAACAACATGGGTTTACTTCAGGTAGATCATGTCAAACAAATCTTATAGATTTTTTTGACTGGGTGAATAAAATAATAGACGGTGGAGGTGCAGTAGACATCGCATATCTAGATTTTAGTAAGGCTTTTGACACTGTCCCACATAGAAGACTTATCAATAAACTGCAGTCATTGAGCATGGACTCCCATATTGTTGAGTGGATTAGGCAGTGGCTGAGTGACAGACAACAGAGGGTTGTAGTCAATGGAGAACATTCAAAACAAGGTAATGTTACCAGTGGGGTTCCACAGGGATCTGTACTGGGACCGATTTTGTTTAATATCTTCATAAGTGATATTGCAAAAGGCCTCGCTGGTAAGGTTTGTCTTTTTGCTGATGACACAAAGATATGTAACAGGGTTGATGTTCCTGGAGGGAAACGCCAAATGGAAAAGGATTTAGGAAAACTAGAAGAATGGTCAGAACTCTGGAAACTGAAATTTAATGTGGATAAGTGCAAGATAATGCACCTGGGGCGTAAAAACCCAAGGGCAGAATATATAATATTTGACACAGTCCTGACCTCAGTATCTGAGGAAAGGGATTTAGGAGTAATTATTTCAGAAGACTTAAAGGTGGGAAGACAATGTAATAGAGCAGCACGAAATGCCAGCAGAATGCTTGGATGTATAGGGAGAGGTATAAGCAGTAGAAAGAGTGAAGTGCTTATGCCGCTGTACAGAACACTGGTGAGACCTCACTTGGAGTATTGTGTGCAGTACTGGAGGCCATATCTCCAGAAGGATATAGATACTCTAGAGAGAGTTCAGAGAAGAGCTACTAAACTAGTACATGGATTGCAGGATAAAACTTACCAGGAAAGGTTAAAGGACCTTAATATGTATAGCTTGGAAGAAAGAAGAGACAGAGGGGATATGATAGAAACTTTTAAATACATAAAGGGAATCAACTCGGTAAAGGAAGAGAGCATATTTAAAAGAAGAAAAACTACCACAAGAGGACACAGTTTTAAATTAGAGGGGCAAAGGTTTAAAAGTAATATCAGGAGGTATTACTTTACTGAGAGAGTAGTGGATGCATGGAATAGCCTTCCTGCAGAAGTGGTAGCTGCAAATACAGTGAAGGGGTTTAAGCATGCATGGGATAGGCATAAGGCCATCCTTCATATAAGATAGGGCCGGGGGCTATCCATAGTATTCAGTATATTGGGCAGACTAGATGGGCCAAATGGTTCTTATCTGCCGACACATTCTATGTTTCTATGTTTCTATGTTTGCTGTTTTTCAAGTGGTCTTAAACTTTTGATCAGGACTGTATGTGAGCACTCCACAGTATGGTTACTTGTACAGTGTATTATTTGGGCACTGTATGGTTACTTATAAATTGTATTATTAAACCACTATATACCACAATATGGAGGAGGTGAGCATCAATAGGAGGTACTGCACAGGTCATTGTTCAACCTAAGGCTATGCTGTTACTATCCTGAGATCACTGTGGTGTCACAGTCAGAGGGTCCTCTCTGTTATGGGGCGCTCTTGTTGACACTATTATGAGAGGCTGCGTCTGTCATTGTTATAGGACATTGTGAATGTCACTGTTATGACTTCATTGTGATTCTCCAATATGGCACTGTGGCATAGGTAGCACTGTGATTGTCACTGTTATGGGGGAACTGTGGCTGACATTGTCGTAAAGGCCCTGTGGCTATCACTGTTATAGGATAAACTTGCTGTCACAGTTATTGAGGCAGTGACTGTCACTGTTATAGGGTACACTTGCTGTCACTGTTATGGGGTCTCTGAGGATGTCACTGTTATGGGGTCTCTGAGGATGTCACTGTTATGGGGTACACTTGCTGTCACTTATGTAGTCACTGTTATTGAGGCACTGGGACTGTCACTGTTATGGGGGAAAAGACAAATGAGAAAAACAGAAGTTTTCAGCGGGAAAAAAAAGTGTTAGTCGAAAAAACCTTCCTGGGGGGCCACAGGGAGGAGAAGAAAGGGTATTGTACGGAGAAGTGTATTCGAGGATCGGCTGCCTACGGCGGCTGGATGAGTAGATAAAACTACTACAAGAATGAATGAGGAGGCAAAAACAGTGGAACAGCCACCTGAACGGCGCCAAATCCTCTGTTATTCACTATGTAGAGACTATTTAGTCCAAATAAAACGGGACAGTAGTGGAGAATCTTTAGTAACGGTAAGAACAGAGCTCTTAGTGAGATCAGATGAAGTAAAATAAAGTGAATAAAATCAAATCAAATAAAATGACTCCCTTCACTGAGGAGGAGGTCTGTTGGATAAACTCAAGACACCCAATAGATGCAACCGCCCCCGCCAGGATCGCTCGTAGCATGACAGCATCCGAAAGGTACTTCAGGTGGTTTCCTTTTATTTGAATCTCAGGTGGGCCCAACGCGTTTCGGGGGGGGGGGGGGGGGTTCCAAAATACCCCCTTCTTCAGGAGCAGTCAAAAAAATATATATAAAGATAGCAGAACATGTTATGGGGGCACTGTGGCTGTCAGTGTTATGGAGCCCAGTAACAACATCAAAGGGAACGCTGAGTATTTCTGTTATGGGGAAACTGAGCACAATATGACACTGTCACAGTTATGGGGAAACTACTGTATTTTTGCACTGTCTCCACCTACCGCCAATGTAGCTATGGCTGGCGGTTTGCTAACCCCACCTACTTTTGTCGGCCCCGCGTGCTATCAATTTACACCCGCTTACAATAAGGGGCCTCTCCGAGTATATATTCTTTTTGTCCGGGGCCACTTTTAGTCCCCGATCTGCCCCTGCAGGCCACAAATAGGTGCTGTGCAGCATCTCGTGTCTCAGACTGCCATGTCTTATGACCTGCGCGCAGCCATGTGCATGATGGTATTGCCGTGTTCCTCTGTTACCTGTGCAGTCCATTGTTTGCCAGTGTTCCCCGAGGTGAGTAAATACTGCGCACGTCTCTGTGTACCGCGCACACACAAATAACCTCTGAGTCAGCTGATGGAGCTAAACTGACAACTGACAATTCCAGCATCAGATAATTCAGAAAACCTTAAAAAAAAAACTATACAGCGCTCACTTATAAGTGTAGAGAATTTTCAGGAAGAAGAACCAGAATCAAAATTTAACACAAAATTTTATGAAATTCTTCACAGCTTTTAAGAAATCAAGAAAATCTGATAATCCAGCGCAAAACTGTGGAAGTTTTTTTTACAACAAAGTGATGATAAATACGGTGGCATTTATTTACTCCAGCACTGGTGGGACCAGAGCGGCCCTGGATTATCAGATATCCTGGATTATCAGAACAGTCTGCGACACTTGGGTGGAAACCTTCAGGATGTCTTGTTGATGCCAGATGAAAAGAATTTCACTCCATTTTGGAGCAACATTTTGGGCGTTCATCCTGAGGGGTTCCTTACCTACCTGGTCATGTGGACACTGGATTAGGCCTCATGCACACTGGCGTGATTTGCGGACCGCGGATCCACAAAACACAGATTCCAGCTGTGGGCATGCCACCTTTTTTTCCCCTCAGCCTAGAGAAAAGTCCTATTCTTGTCCACAAAACGTGGCCATGTTATGGATTTTGCTGTTGATTGTTTCCAAAACCGTAAAAAAATAAATCACAACTTGAACCACAAGTCTGCGCCGTATGAATAAACTAAATTGCGCAAGCACTGTATGGCCACTATATGACTACATTAAATGGGCACTGTATGGCATTATTATCTGAACACTGAATGGCAGTATTATGTGTATAACCCCTAGTAATATTGTGGAGGCACTGTATTGCATTACTATGTGAGTACTCTAGGGCAGTATTAGGCCTCTAGGGCAGTATTAGGCATTTCTTGCGGCTCGGAATGCGGACCCATTCACTTCAATGGGGCTACAAAAGATGCGGACAGCACTCCATGTGCTGTCCGCATCCGTTGCTCCGTTTCATGGCTCCGAAAAAATATTTTAAAAAAAATAGAACATGTCCTATTGCCCATTTGGCAGACAAGATTAGGCATTTCTATAATAAGCAGCCAGTACCGGTCGCAAATTGCGGAATGCACACGACCATTCCGTGTTTTGCGGATCTGCAATTTGTGGACTGCAAAACACGGCACAGTCATGTGCATGCAGCCTTATGTAGATAATTCACAACAATATAATGTAAGCACTGTATGGCAGTATTATGTGTATAATCCTCAGTCACATTGTGGAGGCATTGTATTGCATTACTATGTGAGCACTCTATGGTAGTATTATGTAAATAATTCACAACATTACTGTGGAAGCACTGAGTGGGCATCGTATGGCACCATTATGTGGGCACTGTATGGTTGTTGTATGGCTATATAATGCAGTTACTGTGCACTAAAAGGGCTGCTATGGTGAGATATGTAATGCGGTATACTTAGGCCTCTTTCACACGGGCGTCCCGGATTTGCTCCGGATGCGTCGCGTGTGCATTGCGGGAAACCCGCGCGAGTGCGCACGCAATTTCAGTCAGTTTTGACTGCGATTGCGTTGCGTTGTTCAGTTTTTATCGCGCGAGTGCAATGCGTTTTGCACGCGCGTGAGAAAAAACTGATTGTGGTACCCAGACCCGAACTTCTTCACAGAAGATTGGGATCGGTGTTCTGTACATTTATTTTTTTACCTTATAACATGGTTATAGTGGAAAATATTAGCATTCTTAATATAGAATGCATAGTAAAATGTCCATTGAGGGGTTAAAAAATAATAATAATTAACTCACCTCATCCACTTGTTCGCGCAGCCGGCATCGTCTTCTTTCAGGACCTGCAAAAGGACCTTTGATGACGTGGTGAGCGCGGTGACGTCAGCGCAGGTCCTGCTGAATGGAGATAGAAATCTTCTATCTTACGTCATCATTATGTCATCAAAGGTCCTTTTGCAGGTCCTGAAAGAAGATGATGCCGGCTGCGCGAACAAGTGGATGAGGTGAGTTAATTATTATTATTTTTTAACCCCTCAATGGACATTCTACTAAGCATTCTGTATTACGAATGTAATACAGTGAATTTACTTTAATGGGGTCCAGGGTTGCTCATCCCCATCATCTCCTAGCAACCATGCGTGAAAATCGCACCGCATCCGCACTTGCTTGCGATTTTCACGCAGCCCCATTCACTTCTGAGGGGCCTGCGTTGCGTGAAAAACGCTGAATATAGAGCATGCTGCGATTTTTATGCAACACACAAGTGATGCGTGAAAATCACCGCTCATCTGCACAGCCCCATTGGAGTGAATGGGTCCGGATTTAGTGCGCGTGCAATGCGTTCACCTCATGCATTGCACCCGCGTGGAAAGCTCGCCCGTGTGAAAGGGTCCTTAGGGCTGTTTCACAGGAGCGGATCCTGCGCGTGTCATCCGCAGCGTGAATGAGAGGCAAGCCGCGCTCCGGACAGCAGAGACACGGAGCAGTAACATGATTGATAATGCTCCGTGCTTCTCTGTGATCTTTTTACTACAAAATCACAGTGACAACTTTATCTCACTGATCACAGAGAGGCGCGGATCATTATCAATTATGTCACTGCTCCGTGTCTCTGCTGTCCAGAGCGCGGCTTGGCTCTATTTCACGCAGCGGATGACACGGGATCCGCTCGTGTGAAACAGCCCTTACAGAGTTAGGGCTAGTTCACACGAACGTGCGTGATCCGTGGCCGTATTGCGGGCCGCAATACACGGCCACAGTTCCGTGTGCATTCCGCATCATGGATGCGGACCCATTCACTTCAACGGGTCCGCAAATCCGGAATTGTGGAACGGCCGCACGGAACGGGACCCCTCGGAAGCACTACGGAGTGCTTCTGTGGGGTTGCGTCCCGTACTTCCGTTCCGCAAAAAGATAGAACATGTCCTATCTTTTTGCGGAACGGGCGGATCGCGGACCCATTAAAGTGAAAGGGTCCGTGATCCGATGCGGCTGACCTACGGCCGGCGATCGTGCATTGCGGCCCGCAATTTGCGGGTTGCAGCACGGGCACGGGTCACACACGTTCGTGTGAACTCGGCCTTACACCTCATCACCTATCCGCAGGATAGGTTTTAAGTGTCTGATTGGTGGGGATCTAACCGTTAGGACAGTGGTTGAGAACCTGCATTGCTGCTCCAGTCAAACTGTACGGGACCGCCGGAGATAGCGGAGCGCTCTACTCGTCAGCATACTTATAGACTTTGAATAGAGCGGCAGTGCAAAAGATTTATCGCTCGAGATGAGCGAATTTCCGCTTATGGTTTGGTAGTAAAAGCAGAATTGCGTTATGGATTCCGTTACCACGGACCATAACGCAATTCTACGACGCAATGAATAACGGAATGCCTTTAGAGGCATTCCGTTATAATAGAAGTCTATGGGCTGCAAAACGGATCCGTCTCATTTTCGTTATGCAGGGGAGTCCTCTCCTGCCTCTAAAGGCATTAACGGAATCAATAACGCAATTCACCTTTAACCAACAAACGAAGTGGGAACGAATTTCTAAATATGAAATTCGCCCCTTCATTCAAATGGGAGGCACTGGACCCCTGCACTCGTGATGGGTGGGGTTGCCAGTGGTCGGACCCCATCGTAGACAGGTGGTAAGCTGTCATTGTGGAACAACCCCTTTAAGGAACTATTAGGAATCTGGGAAAGCTGTTGAGGCAGTAACGGAGGGCAATGGCAACTCGCCACCCAGCTTTTCAAGGAGCAGATAAACCTTGTACATTTCTTATCATAGCAGTTTCTTGGAGATCTGCGGCTGCTCCTCTGGCAATCAATACAGACCCCGATTCTGTTATCGTCCATCTTTCTTGGACTCCTGAATAGCACATTTGCCTGGTTTTCCAGGAGCAGCTTTCATCACATTCCTCAGGCACATGGGCCTACGTGCAGCTCAGTCCCATTTAAGTGCAATATCAAATGCCGCCTCTATCCAATGGATGGCGCTGTGAGGAGGCCTCGGCGCTCACCAGGGCCCGGCGGGCTCCTCAATCAGCTGATTGGCGGGGATCCTGGGTGTCGGACCCCTGTTGATCTGAGGATAGGTCATCGATATCAGAATCTCAGAAAACTGGATATAATTATATTAAACCCCTCGGGTGTGAGAAGTGTTTGGTCTGTATAGGTTTTTAGAATCTGGATGGAGAGAGAAATGTGTCCATTCACCAACAGCAAGCAGAGATCTTAAAAAAAATGCAAAGAATTGAAACACAGAGTATATTAGAAAACTGCAGACGTCTCGGTGCACATAGGTGACCATGACGCATTCAGGTGCACGCCCTTTGTGCACACGTCGGATGAGTCACCTGCTGATTCGCGTTCCTGCAGCCGGGCCGCTTCTCATGCTCGGCCTCCACTGCTTTCCACAATTTGGGACAGGTAGAGCGCCAGCAGATTGTGCGACGGAAGGGAACCCGTAGTCTGTAGTTGGCACCAGGTTTTCCTGATGCTACATCTCCCACGTCCAGTCCTATAATTTTTTTTCCGCTGCTCCCTCGCCGATCCGCAGCGCCATAAAAAAAAAAAAAAATGACTTAATTATTGGACTCGCTCCCTATTCAATGGGCAGTAAACTGAGGAGGGGGCAGCGCTGTTACCTTCTGATATCCCCAAAGCTTGATGGGGCTCATTCAGACGGCCAAAAGGCGGATACCGGCCGTGTGCGTTCCGCATTTCACGGAACGCACAGGGCCAGCGCTATATAGAAATGCCTATTTTTGGTCCACGATTGCGGACAAGAATAGGACATGTTCTATATTATTTGCGGGGTCGCGGAACGGACCATGATGTGCAGCCCTATTGAAATGAATGGGTCCGCACCCGTTCTGCAAAATTGCGGAATGGATGCGGACCCGGGTCCGCAAATATGAGCCCTGAGAAGTACAGTTCTTGAAATTATATGCAGTCCATATTCACACAGTAAGGGCTCATGCACACGAACGTATTTTCTTTCCGTATCCGTTCCGTTTTTTTGCGGACCGCATGCGGAGCCATTCATTTCAATGGGTCCGCAAATAAAATGGAAGTTAGGCCTCATGCACACGACCGTTGTGTGCATCCGCGTCCGTGGTTCCGTTTTTTTTCGCGGCTCCATTGACTTTCAATGGGTCCGTGGAAAAATCGGAAAATACACCATTTGGCAGCCGCATCCGTGTTTCCTGGCCGTGAAAAAAATAGGACCTGTCCTATTTTTTTCACGGTCAACGGTTCGCGGACCCATTCAAGTCAATGGGTCCGTGAAAAATCACGGATGCACACAAGATTGTCATCCGCGTCCGTGATCCGTGTCCGTTTTTTCCTATCATTTCAATGGCAAACTTGACTTAGATTTTTTTTTCATCTTTCATGTCCGTGGATCCTCCAAAAATCAAGGAAGACCCACGGACAAAAAAACGGTCCCGGATCACGGACCTACGGACCCCGTTTTTGCGGACCTTAAAAAAAAAACGGTTGTGTGAATGAGGCCTTACTCCATGTGCATTCCGTTTCCGTATGTCCGTTCTGCAAAAAAACAGAACGTCCTATTATTGTCCACATCACGGACAAGGGTAGGACTGTTCTATTAGGGGCCAGCTGTTCCGTAAAATATGGAATGCACGTGGACGTCATCCGTATAGCGGATCCGTTTTTCGCGGAAAATACATGCGGTCATGTGCCTGAGCCCTAACAAGGGGGAGCTCCCTCAGGCCTCGTTCACATCTCCGTATGGATGCCCAGGGGGGGGGGGGCGCCTGATCCCTCCTCGCGGCCGCCCTGTAAGGCTGGGTTCAGACCTGAGCGTTTTACAGCGCGTTCCTACGCGCTGTAAAACGCTCAACAGGCAAGAACCAATGTTTCCCTATGGGAAGGGTTCTCACCTGAGCGTTTTACAGCGCGTACGATCGCGCTGTAAAACGCCCGACGCTCAAAAAAGTTCTTGAGCTTCTTTGGGGCGTCTTGTCGCGCGTTCCCGTACATAGACTTAGCGGGAACGCGCGACAATAGGCGTTCGCTTGTTCCGGAGCCGCGTATGTCAGACGCCCGTAGAATCGCGCATACAGAGCGCGACATCCCGAACGCTCAGGTCTGAACCCAGCCTAATAGTTTTTGGGGACGTATTTTGTGATGCACTGTGGTATTTGGCTCTGTTGGGGCGGTATAACTTGCCGCAATACGATATTGCTGGCCCCGCCTACTTGTGTACAAAATGGGGCCTCTTTTAATTTTCTTCCAGGGCCAGTTTACGTTCCCAGTCTGCCTGGGTATCTATCCTTCTGCAGCCGACGCACAGGTCACAGCGTGGACTCGTCTTATTGCTAACAGATCTGACTTAAAGGGGTTGTCCGCTTCTTTACTTAGTAGGCCTATCCTCAACATTTGATTGGTGGGGGTCTGACACAAGATCAGACGCCATCATGTCGTCGACGTTGCTGCTGCCATTCACTTCAATGGTAACCGGCACCGTCCACTACACAGCGGACAGAGCTGTGTGGTCCTGGCGCCGGAGCTGCTCCAAAACTAGAACAGTGATAGTGCCGGGAGTCGGACCCCCTCATCATTATCTAAAAGGTGGACAACCCTCCTTAACCCTTTCTTAGCCGGGCATGAAAGGAACAGCCTAGTCGCTGCTGGGGTCTCTTTTGTTTGTTTCACACATACTGGATCTTCGTACAGTAAACCAGTTTTTCCAGTTTCATGTAGCTGATTAACCAGTCACCAGTATTCCATTTTCTTTGTTTTTGTGGGTTTTTCTGGCCCAGATGTTATAGTGAGATATAAAATACATCTCCCCCCTTTGTATTTAGGGTATCAAAACTGGTGTAAAGTAGAATTGGCTTAGTTGCCCATAGCAACCAATCAGATTTCTCCTTTCATTTTACAAAGGAGCTGTGATAAATGAAAGGTGGAATCTGATTGGTTGCTATAGGCAACTAAATCTTTAATCTCCTCAAAGTGTTTTTTTTTGTGTGCAGTTTCTGGGTCGGTTTTCCCCCCCAAAAAAACACAGCTCTAGTAAAGCTCTCTTCACACACAGTTTTGCACCTGGCATTTCTGGGGATGGGGCAGCAAAAGCCTCAAAAATTACCTGACTTCATCATCACTGCTTTTGATAGATTTTTTTTTTTTTGTTGGCGTTTTTATCCCCATAGCATGCATTACCCACTGGTGTTTTTTTTTTATTTTTTTTATGGAGTTTCTTGTATGACTTGTGTTTTTATAGGAAAAAGTATGTGCCCCCCTGTGATGTCACCTTCTCTGTAGAGCTGTATGAGAAAAAAGCATAAAAAAAAAAAAGCCATGCAAAAACACCATTAAAAGCATCAACCTGTATTTTTTTTTTGGAAGCTGCAAAATTAAAACAAAAAAACAAAAGAGGGTCTATGGAGGAAAAAGACCGGAGGCAGAGCACGCTGCGCTGACCCAAAAAACACACTTAGGGCTCAGGCACACGACCGTTGTTGTTTTGCGGTCCGTTTTTCACGGATCCGTTGTTCCGTATCTGAGGGTTTTTTTTTCCTCTGATTTAAGTCCTCTTCCGTTCCGTTATTCCACAAAAAATATCCATATCGTTTCCGTATGAGATCCGTGTTTTTTGCGGATCGGAAACAGTAACTTATTAATCACCAAACACATGAGCAATATGGGCTGGGCAGAGCGTTTCTACAGTATGCATCCACAAAATACGGACGACACGCGGATGTGTTCCGTGTGCGTTCCGTATTTTTTGCGGACCCGTTGACTCGAATGGGGCCTCGGACCGTGGTTTGCGGACTGTAATAGGACATGCAATACTTTTTTGCAGAACGGAAATACGGAAACGGAATGCACGCAGAGTACCTTCTGTTGTTTTTTTCGGACCCATTGAAGTGAATGGTTCCGCATACGGTCCGCAAAAAATAAAAAAAATAAAAATTGAACGGAAGCGAAAAGAAAATACGTTCGTGTGCATGAGCCCTTAAAGGGTGGGAAAAAAAACACCACTACCAAAAAAAGGCCAGTTTTAATATTTCCCATAGATTACTAGGCAACATCTGAAAATGTAAATTTTCACCTAAAAAATAAAAAAGCCAGCAAAAAACCCAAACTGAAAAATGCCTGAAATAACCTACGTGTGGCATTTTTTTCTCCCATAGGCTTCTCTATAGATAACAAAAAATGCCTCAAAAAATTGTGAATGTGACAAAATTTAAAAGTGCGTTTGTTTTTATAGCCTTGTTTTCCAGGAGTTTTTTTTTGACATTTTTTTTGATTTATGGCATTTGTACCTTTTTTTTTTTTTGTTGCCATTTTTCACCTTCTATAGAGAAGTATATTGGGAATACGCCATAAGAAACCCTAGAGCACGCCGCGTTTCCCAAAAATGTCACACACACCCCCCCCCCACACAAAAAAAAAAATTAAAAAATGCCATAATGATAGTTTTACGGTAGAGACTGACATGCCCCAAAAATGCTAAAAAAAAATAATAAAATTTAAACACCATAAAAAGGCTTTTTTTCCCCTTAAAAAACGCTGAGCCCCAGAAGATATTAGGAGCTTCATCTCTCTATGGACTGGGAATATGCAAATTGAACAGGCCCTTAGATTGTAAGCTCTTGGACACAGCAGCTCCTTGTCCAGATCATTACACCTGTGCTTCCTTCCACGGTTTCTGCCGCAGCTTTTTCTTCCCGCCATTCACACTGTATCGTTGTATACAGTGTAGCAATCGAGGTTTTGTCACGTGACGTCAGGAGGTCCGTGCGGCGAGCGGAGACTAGACGCAACCCAGTCACTCGCAGCACAGCGACACCTACCGACTGAACTCCCGAGGTGTTCTATTGGCGCATGCGCAAAGCGACTTCCTTTCCTGGAAACGACGCATGCGTGGCAAGGAAGCGCCGTGTAACAGTGACTCGTGTACGCTGGGCTCCTGCTTGTGAGTCGCGCATGCGTGTTGACCGGAATCTCCTTCTTCAGCCACAGCTGTAATATCCGCATACCATGGCGTTTCTATAACAACTGCGTCAGCGCTGACATGGCGGGGCCGGGCTCTGACCCTTCTCTCTGTTTCCTCCTCAGGTCTCTGAAGGGAAGGTGAAAAATGGACGGTCACAACTAGTAAGTACTGAGCTCGGCCAGGAATGGAGGTTGTATTAGTGCTTTTTCTGTCGTTGGCGATTTTTTTATTTTTAATTTTTAATTTTTTTTGGGGGGAGGGATGGGGGGTTGCCTGGGGCGATGACCATAGACTTCAGAGCGCTAGCAGGGATGTCTCATCGGCAACATGTGACTGCTGCAGCCAGTCGCTGGCTTCCTCAGGGGCACTGCTGAGGCCGGGGATTGGCTGCAGCGGTCACGTGTTGTTGACGAGACATCACCGCTGCAGCCAGGTAAGTAGATCCGGGCCGAGAGTACCGAAGAGGCAGTGGCCGTCAGGTAAGTACCATATGCATGGGCTGTCCAGTTACCTCCTGTTGGCGCGTCGTCAGATGTGTCGCACTGGTAAGCACACGGCCATTGCGTTTCGGGCTGAGCTGCCATCTCGCAGCTGGCATAGAATTCCGGTATAATTTTTACGCCAATTTTCTGGAATTGATCCTAATGTGTTGTGGGCCATTAAAAAAAAGTTGCACGGATGAGGCTTGCGGCACAATGTGCAAGTTCTTTGAACGGAGCAGCGGTCAGGCAGGGGCTGTGCCGGAGATGGGCGAGCCCTCGTGCTGGGCTATATCCAGCAGTCTAATAGATGGGCCCCTGTCTGCCGCTCCATTCAAGTGACACAGGGGCTCCCATTCTCACGATCAGCGAGGGCCCCAGCGGATGGACACCCACCGATCAGGCACTTATCCCTTATCCTGTGGAGGTAAGTTGTCTGAATGGGACAACCCTTTTAATAAATGTGATGCAAAGCACTCGGGCGTGTTGAAATCCAACAGCTCAATCCTTCTTTAGGGTCCATTCGCACGTCCGCAACGTGTTTTGCGGATGCGCAAAACACGGACAGCGGCAATGTGCGTTCCGCATTTTGCGGACCGCACATTTGCCGGCACTAATAGAATACGTCTGTTCTTGACAAGAATAGGACATGTTCTATTTTTTTTCAGGGAACGGAATTGCGGGCCCGGAAGTGCGGAAATGAATGGAATCCGCAATTCCCATAGGAATGAATGGGTCCGCAGTTCCGTTCCGCAAAATGCGGAACGAAATTGCGGACGTGTGAATGGACCCTTAACCTGACATCATCGAGAACCTGGAGATCGGGGCACGCTGCGTCTGTCCTCGCCCAGTATAAGGGAATCGTAATTTTT
Source organism: Bufo bufo (assembly GCF_905171765.1). Lineage (NCBI taxonomy): Eukaryota > Metazoa > Chordata > Amphibia > Anura > Bufonidae > Bufo > Bufo bufo. The sequence continues at coordinate 533,679,858 of NC_053393.1, read as the reverse complement.
AAGGATGCCCCTTATTTTTATTTTTTAAGGGGGTTTCCGCCCATAGATCTCGACTTTAACAAAATCCCATGCGACTTGCAGCGTGTTGGGCGGTTCTCGCGGCATATTGAAGCGGTTAGGCTAAGATCACATTTTCCCACATTCTGTGTATTTCGCCGCCTGCTAGAAGATCCGTGCGAAGTGTCGTATTGCGTCGTAAAACCCATTCAAATCTGCGGCAGTTGTGCCATGTGTGAACCTGGGTCTATTCGCACCGACAGTCCGCCGTATGGCGATACTGTGCCGTCCATTGCCCGCGTTATGAAGGCACGTATACGGGTGCCTCTGCATAAGGCCGAAAGTACGTTATTGTGGCATCCGTTGGGTTAATGGGAGCCCACGGATACGTTTGGGGTGCGTATGCCGTATGGACGAAGGTATAGATCTTTAAAGGGGTTTTCTCTGATTTAAAAACGTATCCCCTTAGCCACAGGCGATTCCGAGAGCGCAGAGTCGTGCCCCCCCCCCCCCCCAATTTGAATGGAGTGCTGTGCTGACACCTCCTTTAAAGTCTATGAGACTGATGACGACAGACCCGCGCTGTCCTCTGCTGCCTCTGTCAGAATGGCGTGCGTTCTCTGCCAGCACTCCATACAAACGGGGGTGCAGACTGCTGGGAGCCCCCCCAGGGATCAGACACATGATCCCCTCACCTGTTAGGATAGGGGGGATACATTTTGAATCTGTGCAAACCCCTTTAAATAAGACCTTTCATCAGTTTTTACTTTATAAAATCAACGCCCCGCCCTCACGCTGTAGCCCACGTTTAGTAGACGCCATAGCGCTATATATTTTTTCCAGATATGCTTCTCCGTTGTGCCCCCCCGTTCTGGCGCCTGGTAGGCTAATTAATAGCATCGGTACAGGGAGGGGGAGATGGCCGCTTTTCTCAGGGGGCGTCTCCTTGCCATAGTGGATCCGTTCAGAAGAATTAGTTTCATAATTTCACGCGATGGCAAGCGCTTCCGTTTTTTAGTAAGAAACATAAAGTCTTAAAGGGGTCGGCCCATCTCGCACACTGGCGGCATATCGCTAGGATATGCCGCCCATGTCAGATACTTTAGGTGCGGGTCTTGCCTATCTCTAGAACAGAGACCCCCAAAGCGATGGAGAGCGCACGGCGCATGCTCGGCGTTCCCAAAAGAGCCGAGCAAGCACACTCGGCTGTCTCAGGAATAGACCGTACACTCTCTATTCACTTCTATGGGAGTTCCTGAGATAGCCGATCGTGCTTGCTTGGCTCTTTTGGGAACGCCCATAAAAGTGAATGCCGAACATGCGCCATGAGCTCTCCATTCACCAATATGGAGCCGAAGGGGGGGGGGGAGGGGGTGACAATGTGCCCATAACACTTCGTCCTTATCATTTGCCTGTCAGTTTTAGTAAAAAGTTTGCAGTGGGAATTCTTAAGGATCTGTCTGGGTGACAACTTTGAATCTTCCTGCTTTTTCTGCTTCTCCCCTTTGCTGCCTGTGACTTGCACGCTGCTGCGCAGAACGCAGTTCATGGCACCTCCTGGGCCTTTGACTTGCGAATGCCTGGTTACTTCTTTCCAAGTCAAGATGGCAGACAGAAGCCAGTATGTTAGGGGTGACGTGGGGGGTGGGATTAGAACATTATAATGCAGGCCAGGTTGGGGGGGGGGGGGGTTTGCCAGGGTATAGCACATCCCACCATTTGTACAGAGTATCTCGTTGTGCCAGGGTATAGCACGTCCCACTATTTGTACAGATTATCTCGTTGTGCCAGGGTATAGCACGTCCCACCATTTGTACAGAGTATCTCGTTCTGCCAGGGTATAGCACGTCCCACCATTTGTACAGAGTATCTCGTTGTGCCAGGGTATAGCACGTCCCACCATTTGTACAGAGTATCTCGTTGTGCCAGGGTATAGCACGTCCCATCATTTGTACAGATTATCTCGTTGTGCCAGGGTATAGCACGTCCCATCATTTGTACAGAGTATCTCGTTGTGCCAGGGTATAGCACGTCCCATCAGTTGTACAGAGTATCTCCTTGTGCCAGGGTATAGCACGTACCCATCAGTTGTACAGAGTATCTCGTTGTCAAGTGAATGTACTCCCATATTCTTTCTAATGATTTGACCCCGATTTCTTACAGCCATTACTCTAGAGAGTTCTACGACCGCTATGCTCAAGGTCAAGAGAAGTCGGTGGTGAATAAGATGCAGCAGAAGTACTGGAAGACCAAGCAGACGCTGATAAAGGTTACCGGAAAGAAGGAAGATGAGCACGTCGTGTCCTCGGACTCGGACCTCGATGCCAAACTTGAGGTTGGTGTCAGGGGTTGTGTGATGTAAAACAAAGTCAGTAAGGTATTAATCAGTTAGAGGAGTTTTCCTTCGCTTAAAGGGGTTGTCCAGGATTAGAAAACCATGGCTGCTTTCTTCCGAAAAATAGCAACGCACCTGTCCATGGTTGTGTCTGGTGCTGCAGCTCACCTCCATTGGAGTCAATGGGGCAGAGCTGCAGCACCACACAACCTGTCCTGTTTTTGGAAGAAAGCAGCTATGTTTTTATTAAGCCTGGACAAGCCCATAAAGGGGTATTCCCATCTGAACATTTATGGCATATCCCACCTCTGGACCCTCTCCTGCCTCAAAAAGAACGGGGCCCCGTCTAGCTTCACCAGGAATGGAAAGGTGGTAACGTATTCATGGCGCTCTACAATTAACTTATATTGGACCTCCGAGAATAGCAGAGTAAGGCCTCATGCACACAACCATATCCATTGGCGGATGAAGTCTGTGTGCATTTTTTGGCAGACCCATTGACTTCACTTTGCGGACATACTTTATCTTTTTGAGGAACGGACATACGGATGCACAAAGCACGTGGATAATCCTTGTTCTTTCCGCATCCTTCTGTCCGCAAAGTGAAGTCAATGGGTCCACAAAAAACACGGATGTAACACGGATGGTATCCATATATTGAGGACCACAAAATACATACAGTTCTGTGCATGAGGCCTGAGTGCTGCTATTTTAGGAAGTCCCATAGAATTGAATGGAGGGAGCCACACAAGTGCGACCATCTCTCAAATTATTCTGAAGAGGAATAACTGCCAATCAGATATTGATGACCTTTCCTGAGGATAAGTCAGCAATATTTATTGCCTGCAAAGCCCGTCAAAACTCAAGCTCTATAGGAAGGTGTAGTGAGTGTGATCTATGCAGAGGCCAGTTATAGAGGGGGAGCGGAGCTGTCTGTCATTCACCGTCCATGGTATGAAAATAAAATTTTGATTCGAACAAAAGGTCATTTTCTCATAAGAATAGTAATACATTTACAAATATATTACTGTACTGATCCTGAGTTATATCCTGTATTATACTCCAGAGCTGCACTCACTACTCTGCTGGTGCAGTCACTATGTACATACATAACATTACTTATCCTGTACTGATCCTGAGTTATATCCTGTATTATACTCCAGAGCTGCACTCAGTAATCTGCTGGTGCAGTCACTGTGTACATGCATTACTTATCCAGAACAAGATAATTCCTGAAATTTGGGATAGTGGACACGTACTGTAGGTGATGCATCTGCTGATAATACCTCCACAAGGCACCGGTTTGATAATTTTTCCTCTTTTCTCCAGCTTTTCCATTCTATCCAGCGGACGTGTATGGAGCTGCTGAAGGTGATTGAGCAGTATCAGAAGAGGATTTGCTGTAAGTTTTTATGTGTTCTCCTGTCGTTCAGAGCACAATCAGCGCCCTCTTGTGGGTAAGGCTACATTAGCGTCTTTTGCGGATCCGTCATGTATCTGCAAAAACGCTTCCGTTACCATAATACAACTGCATGCATCCGTCATGAACGGATCCGGTTGTATTATGTCTTCTATAGCCATGACGGATCCGTTTTTAACACCATTGAAAGTCAATGGGGTACGGATCCATTTTCTATTGTGTCAGAGAAAACGGATCCGTCCCCATTGACTTACATTGTGTGTCAGGATGGATCTGTCTTGCTCCGCACCACATGGCGGACAGAAAAACACTGCTTGCAGTGATGGGAGCGCAACCAAACGGAACAGAATGCATTCTGGTGACTCCGTTTTGTTCAGTTCAGTTTTGTCCCCATTGACAATGATTGGGGACAAAACTGAAGCGTTTTCTTCCTCTATTGAGATCCTATGACTGATCTCTATAGCGGAATTGAAAACGCTAATGTGAAAGTGGCCTTAAAGGGGTATTCTCATCTTAATGATCACTGTTAAATCTGTTAATGATTTGACAGTGATAATTTTTCTAAATACAGGTTATTACCCAATTCCCACCCCTTTTTTTTTTTTTTAGACAATAAGTCCCCTCTTACCTGATGTTGTCTTTGGTCTCCCCTGGTTCTGGCCACCTCTCCTGTCGAATCCCGCTGGGCCGCGCTTGCGCAGAAGACTGAGGAGCAGGGACAGTGTGAGATCCTATTCACCCTGATAGAGATCTATCAGGGTGAATAGGACAAGGGTTCTAGTCCCTAAGGGGGCTAAAAGTTAGTTTAAAAAAACACGAGAAAAAAAAATAAAAAAAAACGTTAATAAACATATTAATTTTCAGCAGATTTGTGTAGGATTTTATTTTATTTTTTCAAAAATGAAAATTACCAGAATATCGGTATAAATTATCGGCTTGAAAGTTCACAAATTATCGGTATCAGCCCTAAAAAATCAATATCGGTCGACCCCTACCAGCAAGTACACGCCCAACTTGCTGGTAGTGAAGAAATTTGCATATGATAAAAGTGTGATTTTTACAAGAAAGAAGCCACAGACAAAGGTAGGACATGTATGACTGCACTCAGCTGACATCAGCAAATAGCTATTGTCGGCTAATGAAAATTGCACAAGGGGGGGTGACAGAAGCCTTTAGGTACTGTTGTAGCCTGCACGGCCGCCAAGTCTCTGCACTCCCTGATTTATCTTGTCCTCATGAATATTAGACATCTTATTTCTTTTTCTTTTTTCTTTTTCTTTTTTTTTGCGTCTAGATGATTATTTGCTTATGTGCTTTTCTGCTGTAGTATTTGGAATACAATGCTATATATTCCTAGTACTGTCAGATCTGTGAAACCTGCTGAGAGTTGTAGTTTTTAAAAGGCTGAAGAGCCATAGGTTGCAGAGCCCTCGTGCGGTCTGATTTTTGTATCTTATTCTTTGCTTTCTTTTCCTTTTAGTTTTATCCCAAGAAGAGAACGAACTGGGGAAATTTCTCCGTTCCCAGGGATCTCAGGATAAATCAAGGGCTGGGAAAATTATGCAGGCCACGGGAAAAGCTCTCTGCTTCTCTTCACAGCAGAGGTAAGTGGTGCTTTAGAAAGAGCTCCCGGGGATAAGACAACCTATGTTGAAATGTCCTATAAAGGGGTCCTCTCCCTTCAACAAGTGGCATTTATCATGTAGAGGAAGTTAATACAAGGCACTTACTAATGTATTGTTGTTCTTCTTCATATTGCCTCCTTTGCTGGTTGGATTAATTTTGTCCATCACATTATACACCGCTTGTATCCAGGGGTTACGACCACCATACAATCCAGCAGTGGTGGTCGTGCTTGCACACTATAGGAATAAGCCCCAGCCTATGTGCACTCCCACAGTCCCGGCCACTAGAGAGGCTGGCGCTTTTTCCTATAGTGTGCAACCACGACCACCACTACTGGATTGTATGGTGGTCGTAACCCCTGGATACAAGCAGTGTATAATGTGATGGACAAAATTAACCCAGCCAGCAAAGGAGGCAATATGGATAATCACAATACATTAGCAAGTGCCTTGCATCTACATTCAAAAAGCAATAGGCGCATCTCTGCAAATAGAGTGGATTAGAAAAATCCTACCGTTTGTGCCTACAGCTCCTATGCAGAGCTATGTGTTCAGTGGCCTCAATGTTGATATGTCCCCAAGTGGCGCATGACGGCTTGGGTTGGGACATCCCCTTTAATGGGTGAGTGGACTTGGAGTAATGCTGGCCATACACGAAAAAGGGTGATGTAGACATTTTGTAACGACAGCGTTTGAACAAGCGTGACAGATGGCGACCTATGGCAGATAGCTGTGGAAAACTTGATCTGCCATATTGAATTTGTGCCGAAGGACAAATCTGCATCCAAGCAATGGATCCCAGACCCGGCCACAAGTCATGGCAAAAAATCAGTCGGTGACTTGTTTTAACTATTGGCACCATCATCTAAACCGACAACCTTCATAGGCAGATTGTGAACAACAGGTTGGAAAACGTGCACTGGCAATCACTAATGCGTCGTCGGTTCAACCCTTTCACTACCAGAGTTTTTTTTTTTTTGTTTTTTTTTGCGTTTTCATTTTTCTTCCCTATTTTCCTTGAGCCATAACTTTTTTTATTTTTCTGTTCACATTGCTGTATGAGGGCTTATTTTTTGCAGGACAAGTTGTACTTTTTAATGCCTCCATTAATTGTGGCATAAAATGTATTGGGAAGCTGTAAAAAAAATTCCAAATGGGGTGGAATTGGGAAAATAAACGCAATTCCTCCACCGTTTTATGGGTTTTGTTCCCACGGCGTTTAGTTTGTGGCAAAACTGACCCATGCCCTTCATTCTCTGGGTCAGTACGATTACAACAATACCCCATATGTATAGTTTTAAAAAAAAATCTAAATAGTGTAGTGTAAAAATAAATGTAAACTTATACATTTTATTAATTTTTTTACATCACCATATTCTGACCCCCATAACTTTTTTATATTTGTGTCTACTGAGCTGTTTAGGGGCTCATTTTTGCGGGATAATCAGTAGTTTTTATTGATGCCATGTTGAAGTGTGCGTGACTTTTTGATCACATTTTATTACTTTTTTTTGGGGTAAAGAAGCAATGAAAACAATGGCAAATTGGCCATTTTGACCCTTTTTTCCATTACGCCATTCGCCATATTGGAAATCTTTTTTTTAATATTTTAATAGTATGGGCGTTTTCGGTCGCGGTGATATCCTTGATGTTTATATTTATTGTTAGGTATTTTATTTTTTAACTATACAGAAAGGCGGATGATTTAAACTTTAATATTTTATTTTTGAACTTAAAAAAAAAATATTAGAATTTTTTTTTTAAGCTTATATATGAGCCTATAAATTATGTTTTTTAATTTTTCATTATATACTATCAAGGATTTTTAAAATGGGATTTGGATTGAATTTTTGCTCATTTCTTATCCTGATAAATAAAGAAAATAAGAATTGCAGCATGAACGCTATAAGCCTCGTCCGCGAGGCTTACAGTGTACAGCACAACTACCGATGCCCCCATTGGCCGCACAGGGCAACGGTAGGAAGCCCAGAAGCACGAGCTTCTGGGTTTTTGCGCATTTAGATGCTGTGATCTCACTTGTTCACGGCATCTAAAGCCTTTAATTACCGCGATCGACATTATTGCAGGTCACGGTAATTAGCCGAAGGTCTCTGCTGTTTGAAACGACAGAGACTTGCCGACCATGACGCCCGGTGCACGTGCGAGCGGGTGCCATGTTCGGCGCTGGTAGTGAAAGGGTTAACACTGCTGGCAAGACTAGTTATAAAAATGGCTGAAACAATTATTCCTAGTCTTAAAAAAGGAATTCATGCAGAGCAAATTTATTAGGAAGCCGGTGTGTTCCGAGTTCTCCTTTAACCCATTTCCAGTGTAGAAGATACATAAAGTGTGTAGATCCGGAGATGAAACTGTGTGCGTCGATAGGCTTCTGATCCGTTTCCGCACTCTTTCAGGCTGGCTCTGAGAAGTCCTTTATCTCGTCTTCACCAGGAGGTGGAAACCTTCCGCTACCGAGCAATATCCGACTGCTGGCTGACCGTAAACAGGATGGAGCAGGCCCGAACTGAGTATCGTGGGGTTCTCCTGTGGATGAAGGATGTCTCTCAAGAACTGGACCCCGACTTATACAAGCAGATGGAAAAATTTAGAAAGGTATTTGTATACATCCAATCCTCAATATCATTGTTTTCTTATCTAAATTTCTTAAAGGGGTGTAGGTCAAATTCAAAGGTAATTTGTCAGAATGAGAAAAAAAATTGGGATATTTGAGCTCACGGGGTGCACGAAATCCGGAAGCGCTCTTCGCTTCTCTTTAAAGGCTATGTACACCTTCGGGGACAATTTTTTTTTTTTTTTATATGATTGCATTTAAATTATTTTTAATCATTTTTTCAATTGGTTTTTATTAAAAAATATTGAGCCATTCTGTGACCAAGGGTTAACTGTTTTTCTAGCTGTGTGACTGGTACTTTTACTTTCATCTATTAACCCTTATTTCTAAATTACTAAGGTCATAAACACTTATTTAAGCCACATTCTTATCAGTAAGATAAGAACTGAGCTATAATGGATGTTTATAACGTCAGAGAGTAGAGATAAGGAGCCGTCAGCTGAGCTGCCTGACAAGCGGAGACGAAATGCAGACTCTGCTAGTAGATAAACTCAAAGCTGTGAAGGGAAAACGGCTCATCATTATTAATAAAGACCAATTGAAAAAATATTTAGCTTAAAAAGAGTACAATGCATTAATAAAAAAAAAATATATATATATATATTATAAATTGTACATAGCCTTTAAAGTTACCATTTGCAGATGATCCAGCAAAATAAAAAGTTTTACTTTATTTCAAAGCAATAAAAACTGCAACCACCATATCAAATGTCCAAGTTCAAGGGCACAAACACTTAACGGATGCATTTCTTAAACTAAGATGGGTCAGAAACGCCTCAGATAAGTGGCTGTTCTATTCAACTTGGACATTTGCTATGGCGGTTTCTGTTTTTAATGGCTTTGAAATAAAGTAAAACTTTTTTTTGCATACTGTAATTTGTCAAAATGTCATGTATGCTGCGTTCAATCATATGTATGCTGTGTACTGACTTATTGGAGGCCCAGCGAAGTGAAGATGCTTACCTGTCGCCTGCTGGGTCTGTGGGCTGCAAGATGGCGGCGACCACTTCCTCTGGCTAATTCCGGGAGCCTTTTATCCTGTTCAGGCGCTGAACAGTAGACGGACGCATCCAGGACCTGTGAATATACAAGCAGCAGACTCCACACCATTTGTGCATGATGCTGCTGCACCCATTTGTCGTGCCCGCGCAGAATAATTGGCTACCAGAATCAGCCAGCGGAAGTGGTTGCTGCCATCTCGCAGGCCATTGATGCGGAGGGTGACAGGTAAATTTGATTACCTTACTGACGCTGGGTCGGCTGGAGGACCGTGTGCAGTCACGTATGCTTGTATGGAGCGTACATAACTAGATATGGCACTAGTATTAGAAATCGGCCAACCCCTTTGACATATATTTTTGTAAGAGTCAAGGCCCTGCTTTTCTAACACCATTCTCAAGTTAATGGGATTATCTAGGAATTTGATATTGATGGTTATCAACATCCGATTGGGGGGGGGGGGGGGGGGGGGGGTACGTTTACCAGCACCCCAGGCCAGCAAGCTGTTTGAGGAGGCCGCTATGCTCATCGGAGCTCATGTGAGCAGTGCAGTCTCTTCACAACATACCATCACAGCGCCGTACATTGTATAGTGGCTGTGCTTGGTATTGCAGCTCAGCCCCATTCACTTGAATGGTACTGAGCTATGCCTAAGGCTACTTTCACACTCATGTTTTGGGCGGATCCGTCATGGATCTGCAAAAACGGATCCGTTACAACAATACAACCACATGCATCCGTCATGAACGGATCCGTTTGTATTATATGTTAGGCTACTTTCACACCTGCGTTAGGTGCGGATCCGTCTTGTATCTGCACAGACGGATCCGCACCGATAATGCAAACACTTGTATCTGTTCAGAACCAATCCGTTTGCATTACCATGAAAAAATAATAATTTTTTTTGTTCATGATAATGCAAACGGATCCGTTTCGACTTACACTGACTTATACTTTTTTAATTGCACCATATTGTGTCAGTGAAAACGGATCCGTCCCCATTGACTTACATTGTGTGCCAGGACCGTTTGGCTCCGCATCGTCAGGGGGACATCAAAACGCTGCAAGCGGCCTCCAGAGCGGAATGGAGGCTGAACGGAGGCAAACTGATGCATTCTGAGCGGATCCTCTTTTTCCATTCAGACTGCATTAGGACAAAGCTGATCCGTTTTGGACCGCTTGTGAGAGCCCTGAACGGATCTCCGAAACGGAAAGCCAAAACGCCAGTGTGAAAGTAGACTTAGCCGTGTGACTGATGTATGGTGGTGTCACTGGACTAGGAAGAGCCCCTTAGATCTGATAGTGATCACTTGTCCTGAGCATAGGTCACCAATATAAAATTTCCAGATAACCCCTTCAAGGCCGGATTCAGACGTATTCAAAATCTTATGTGTTAGGTACTGCGCGACCTATACCCCCTATTGCTTTCTTTACCAGTGTGGCACCATGAAAGTACGCAGTAACTATTACAGAAACTTTTGGTCCTCCTGGTCCACCGTAGCCACTGCCGTGACGTCACGCAGCGCTCCGAGCGAGCGCGAACAAGCGGCTCCTTTTAACCACGAGCTGTGCCACCGGCCGGGGCAAGCTCCACATTTTTATAAAAAACTGTTATTACCACTAGGGCTCAGCCCCCTACACCTTTCCTCATCCCGAACGGCACCAAAAAGAAAAGAAAAAAGAAGAAAACTAGAAAGACGCAGGAGAACAGCCCTTGCAGAGGAACATCCAGGATAAAGATATTCCAATAAAACTGTAAGTTTCTGTAATAGTTACTGCGTACTTTCATGGCGCCACACTGGTAAAGAAAGCAATAGGGGGTATAGGTCGCGCAGTACCTAACACATATATTGTACACATCATTGATTTGATTTCCAACGGTGGCGATACCGTTGCGGTACCGCTGCGTCAGTTTAATCCAGTGCAAGCGCCGGTGTATCACTAGTGTATTAAAAATCTTCCCTATTGCGGTCCCAATACACAATTCAGTCCATATGCCTCTGTAGGACTGGAGCTGGCGTCCGTTGGAGATCATTGTCTACAGATCTGTGTTCAGTGATGCATAGAGCAGTATAGTGCATGTCCTGGGTTTTTCAACATGGGCCCTAGGTGTATGGGTGTCTGTCATGTATTCCTGCATTAGACGCGGACGAGCCGCGCTCTTACATCAGCATTGCTGCTTATTGAGCAGTGATCATGGGGATCGCTCCAGTATTCGTGTCTGTAGCCAGACGTATCTGACATCGTTCTTGACGCCTTGAATTCTCTGGACCATAAATTATTCAGTTCGAGTAACTTTCTCATCAGCTGCAGTCTGAAGTGTGGACAGCAGGTGGCGATGTTGGCCCACTCACTCTCTGAACGAGTGATCTCCAACCTGCTGTTGCAGAACAACAACTCCCATCATGGTCGGCCATGTTGAGTGCTGTCGTTTTGCCATATTTGCAGAGCCACAGGTCTAAACTAAGATCACCGGAGATGCCATAGTTGATAGCTACTTCACGCTTTCTGCTTGGCCTGCTAGTTCTATGGAGAGAGATAAGAGGCTGTCGGGCATCTCTGGTGCCACCTCTCTGACTAATACCCATTTATTGTCCGCGGATCCCTCCAAAATCGGTGGGATTCACCATAAAAATCTCCAATTTTAGAGATTAATAATCACTTCATAGCGCAGCTACGGTTTCATCAGTAGGTTAGGTCGTCTGTACATTACTTCACCGCTTTTGTAAGCATTTTGATTGGTTTCTTGTGTCTCCATTCACATCCAAAGCTGCTTTCAGAATTCTGTCTCTCTTTAAAAACTGAGAAGTGACGCTCCACCAGACTCGGTCAGTCCTGTGATCTAGCCGCTGAGCTCTATCTAATCCTATCTGACCTCCCACAACACCTTGATCACTGGTAACGAGACGTTAGCAGAATTTAGCTTTGGGTGTGAACAGAGAATAACATTTCCTATGAAGAAAATCCGTCTAACCCCCTTCCCAAGCGACGGATTTACAAGGCTACTGACGAATGTTCTAATACTCTAAGGCAGTGATGGCTAACCTCGGGCACTCCAGCTGTGGGGACACTGCGACTCCCAGCATGCTCCATTCAGCCAAGCAAGGGGGCATCTTGGGAGTTGTAGTTTTACCACAGCTGGAGGTTAGCCATCACACCTCTAAGGTATTCCTGGAGAGTAAGGCTCCATTCAGACGTCCGCCCTTTGGGTCCGGATCCATTTATTTTCAATTGGGACGGAAAAGACGCGGACGGCACGGCACACAGTGTGCTGTCCGCATTCACATTTCCGCTCCGCAAAAAAAATAGAACATGTCCTATTCTTGTCTGGACAAGAATAAGCATTTCTATTGGGGTGCCGGCCCGCTGTTTTGCGGATCCGGGCGTGTGAATGGACCCTAACTTGTACGCTGCCCAGGAGTTGGCGAGATCCAGACAGGTCAAATGAATGAAACTGAAAGTAGGAAATGACTACACGGTGACTGCATGCTACCACCAGGGTATTGAGGTGCCCCCTTCCCTCGCAGGGTAGCTGCATTGCTGGTGTGGGGGGTTTATATATAGAAATTCCCTCATTGTAAGGGATTACGTCAGCGCTCGCAGATTCCTCTTCATCTGTTCAATTATGCAGGAGAGGGAATTGGAGGTCGCCCAGTTGGAGTGCGCATTACTGAGCGCGAGGACCTGAGAAATGACAGCCGAAGGGATCGAAGGATTAAAGATCTTCCTGCTGCCTGATGCAATGGGGTATTACATGATGGAGGGGGGACGCAGGAGGTTAGATCATCACTCTCATCAGCTTGTGAATGCATCAGACATCTTGGCCCCTATCCTTCCCCATGGACAAGGATGGAAATATCGCCGGCTGGCATAGATCATTAACCCTTCCCTGACGCTCCTCATGCACTGACTACTTTATCACCTGTGATAGGATAGCTGTAACGGACAGACACCCTCTCCTATCGCCCCCTCAGCTGCCAGTTTGACACTAGGTGGTCCGCTGCAGACTACCCATCTCATGGCTCTCCACAAAATGCCTATGTGGTATATAAGTCTTATGTTTTGTTCTCAAGGGCAGCTGTTTAGAACACATGCACACTCTGCTGAGCCCAGCATGCCCGTACGTGCTGGAGGGGAATAAGGCCTCTTTCACACGAATGATACGGATTAGGTCCGGATGCGTTCAGTGAAACTCGCACCATTTTGCAAGCAAGTTCAGTCAGTTTTGTCTGTGATTGCGTTCAGTTGTTCAGTTTTTCACGCGCGTGATAAAAAAAACTGAAGGTTTACAAAAAACATCTCTTAGCAACCATCAGTGAAAAACGCACTTGCTTGCGGACGCAATGCGTTATTCACGCAGCCCCATTCACTTCTATGGGGCCAGGGCTGCGTGAAAAACGCAGAATATAGAACATGCTGCGATTTTCACGCAACCCAGAAGTGATGGGTGAACAACCACGCTCATGTGCACAGAACCATTGAAATAAATGGGTCAGGAATCAGTGCGGGTGCTATGCGTTTAAGTCTCGCATTGCACCCGCACGGAAAACTCGCTCGTGCGAAAGGGGCCTAACTGGCGGCTATCAGAGGTGCCAGAACAAAATATAATAAGTACAATTTGGAGGAAAAATACAGATGCTTTTTATGACATCACAACCTATCATTTTCAATTATAATATATCTTCAATATCTGGATATTCCTGCAGATCGGCATAAAAAATAACTAACGGACAAATCAGGATGAAAATATGTATTCTGATTTAAAGGGAGCCTGTCAGCAGGAAGGTCCCTGATGAACCAGGCACAATGCCTTGTAGGACTAGCGCAGCTGAATGTACCGATACCTTTCACTTAGCGATCCGCTGCTTCATTCTGAAGAAAAAGCACTTTTAATCTATATGTGAGCAGTTAAGTGCACTGAGGGCGGGCCCAAGCCACGTGGTGCACCCTTGCCCCTCCTGCTTCTTTTGCTAGTCTCTCCTTCTCCTGCTTGGTTGACAGGGCCAGGCGAGATGACTATGCAAGAAGGCAATGGTGGGGATGGCAGATGAAGCAGGAGGGGCAAGGGTGCGCAGAGTGGCTTGGGCCCGCCCTCAGTGCACTTAACTGCTTATTTGCATATGGATTAAAGGTATTTTTCTCCAGAATGAAGCTACAGATCACTGTGTGAATGGTATCCTTACATGCAAGGCTGTGCACCTGGTGCGGCGGTGACCTTCCTGGTATCGGATTCTCTAATACCGGGAGACAAAAATAAAACAAATTTGACTCCATCTTCAGGGAGAGAACATTTATCAAAGATCACTCCATGCTATGGGATGTGGAGCAGTAGAAACTGGACCTGTGAGGGCTGAAGGTGGGATTTCTGGAGGTAACTGAAGGTTGCAGGTAGTAAAGCCGAGAAGGACTCTTCTACCACCCGTCAGGCCGGGTGGCATTGACTATTTCGGAGTTCAGCACTGTAATGCGGAAGACTGGAGAGAAGTTGTAATCTCCTGCCATCCCATAATCTGGAATATTTAGTCATTAGGAACCCTTGGTATGACGCTCCACGCGTTTCAGCCTCCTTCAGTCCTTTTGGACTGCTCTTTCAAGGTCACGTCTCCTTTTTCTTTCTGCCTGGAGAAGATGTGCCAGAGATCCGCACGCTGATCTGCATAGCTTCCCCAGTGTTCAGCAGCCTGTCCTCGTCACGGGAACATTTGGTCACACAGCATTTGGCTTCACGCATCCATGGTCCGATCTGACGTAAAAGACTGGCATGGCGTTTGCAGGCCGCACGCCGTTGATTCTTGGATGAAGTAGATGTTGCTGCTCCCCGCGAAGCGGAATGGCTTCATACAAGAGGAGGATTTGTGCCGTCCTTGTGGTTGGAGCGATGTTACTGTTACTAGCATAAACTAGTCCTCCTATGTCTTAGGGGGTAGGCTAGTGGAGGGGCTCAGGATGCTCCATCAATTGCTGGGGGGCAGCCTAGCGGGACAGCCAGACCTCAGCAGTCAGTAGGTTCAGAATATTAATGGCCCATCCTTAAGATAACTCGGCAGCATTGAATTGTTGGGGTCCCGCTCATGGAAACGCCACCTGTCAGCTGCTTGAAGGGGCTCCAATGCTCACTCAAGTACTGCGGTCCATCTACTTGCACGTCATCTACATGGCTGCAATATCCTGCACTTCTGAGTACGACGGTGTTCAGTAGACCGACCACGGCGAACCGCAAAGAGGCCGCAGTGCTTGCAGGAGTCCAGCAGATCAGTGGGATAGAAAGTACTGATAGAAGAGCGCGCCCCCCCCCCCCCCCCCCTGTACTGACATGCAATTCTGCATTTTGCATTTGTTTACTTGAAAACCGTATGTGGCGCTATAGAACACATAATTATGACTGCAATTTACATAGCATGCATTCCCTGCTTTTCCCTTTAGGTCCAGGCACAAGTGCGTCACACCAAAGCTGCATTTGATAGACTGAAAACCGACGTATGTGAAAAAGTCGATCTTCTCAGAGCCAGTAGATGCAATCTGTTATCTCATGTTCTGACTAATTATCAGGTAAGTACATGTCAGGAGCAGTATTATAGTAGTTATATTCTTGTACATAGGGGGCAGTATTATAGTAGTTATATTCTTGTACATAGGGGGCAGTATTATAGTAGTTATATTCTTGTACATAGGAGCAGTATTATAGTAGTTATATTCTTGTATATAGGAGGCAGTATTATAGTAGTTATATTCTTGTACATAGGAGCAGTATTATAGTAGTTATAGTCTTGTACATTGGAGGCAGTATTATAGTAGTTATATTCTTGTACATAGGAGCAGTATTATAGTAGTTATATTCTTGTACACAGGAGGCAGTATTATAGTAGTTATATTCTTGTACGTAGGAGCAGTATTATAGTAGTTATATTCTTGTACATAGGAGCAGTATTATAGTAGTTATATTCTTGTACATAGGAGGCAGTATTATAGTAGTCATATTCTTGTACATAGGAGGCAGAATTATAGCAGTTATATTCCTGTACATAGGAGCAGTATTATAGTAGTTATATTATTGTACATAGGAGGCAGTATTATAGTAGTTATGTTCTTGTACATAGCAGCAGTATTATAGTAGTTATATTCTTGTACATAGGAGCAGTATTATAGTAGTTATATTCTTGTACATAGGAGGGAGTATTATAGTAGTTATATTCTTGTACATAGGAGGGAGTATTATAGTAGTTATATTCTTGTACATAGGAGGCAGTATTATAGTAGTTATATTCTTGTACATAGGAGCAGTATTATAGTAGTTATAGTCTTGTACATAGGAGCAGTATTATAGTAGTTATAGTCTTGTACATAGGAGGAGTATTATAGTAGTTATATTCTTGTACATAGGAGCAGTATTATAGTAGTTATATTCTTGTACATAGGAGCAGTATTATAGTAGTTATATTCTTGTACATAGGAGGCAGTATTATAGTAGTTATATTCTTGTACATAGGAGCAGTATTATAGTAGTTATAGTCTTGTACATAGGAGCAGTATTATAGTAGTTATATTCTTGTACATAGGAGCAGTATTATAGTAGTTATATTCTTGTACATAGGAGCAGTATTATAGTAGTTATATTCTTGTACATAGGAGCAGTATTATAGTAGTTATATTCTTGTACATTGGAGGCAGTATTATAGTAGTTATATTCTTGTACATAGGAGCAGCATTATAGTAGTTATATTCTTGTACATAGGAGCAGTATTATAGTAGTTATATTCTTGTACATAGGAGGCAGTATTATAGTAGTTATATTCTTGTACATAGGAGGCAGTATTATAGTAGTTATATTCTTGTACATAGGAGCAGTATTATAGTAGTTATATTCTTGTACATAGGAGGCAGTATTATAGTAGTTATATTCTTGTACATAGGAGGCAGTATTATAGTAGTTATATTCTTGTACATAGGAGGCAGTATTATAGTAGTAGTAAAATGCATTGAGAGGACTCCCGAGCTCAAAGAGGAGTCCGCTTAGTGCATTTTACTGGTGGTTTGTAGGAGCATAGTGTTGTATGCAAGTGAGTATAAAGAGAAATATTACATAACCGGACTCGGCATCACTTACACTATGCACTGGTTTCTCTGGTGTTTAGGAGCTGACAGAATCCCTTTAATTGATGTGCAAAGGGGGCCCTGAGCAGTGCTCCTTCTACCTGATGTTAGGTTTTTTATTGCTATGTGCTGTAGTCCAGGAGAACCTTTTATTCTACTTAATTTCTCTTCTCTTTGTGTTTGTCGACTTTCTTTGGCAGACAACACTACTTCACTTTTGGGAGAAAACCTCACACACGATGGCCGCCATACATGAAAGCTTCAAGGGATACCAGCCATATGAATTCACTACTCTTAAGGTGATCTGTTGTCTGCTGTTTTTTCCTTCTCAGTTCAGCCTATTATTCCTGAACTGTTCCTTATTGGTACAATTAGAGGAGGGGAATTGCCATACCACCCACTGCTGTTGCTGGTCTACGTTTCCCACTAGCCCCATTGTAACATGTGACGTCTGTGTGGTACGGTATATATGTCATTGCAGGAACCGCTCTACAGTTCTACAAGTTTTAGCCCCCAGTCTTAGTATAATGTCTCCTTGTGGCCCCACTCTTGCTAGCGTCACCGCTCTGTCTGTGCTTCCTGATCCTCTTGTGCAACACGCGTTGCGATGGGTACTGACTTACGCGCGCAGCGTACTGACTTGTAATTTGTGCCAGATGCTGAGGCCAGGACATGTGCGTCAGCGTGTACGACTCATCAGTACACGACTACGAAGCGCCCATTTTTAAAATGGACAGCACTGTCATGTGCGACCACCCTCATGATGTCACTAAAAATACAGCGGTTATTTAAAAAAAGGTGATATCACCATTTTTTAATACCACGGTATATCCTAGATACCGGTTTATCGCCCACTCCTAGTTCAGTGATTTGGTTCCTATCTGTCACTATGTGATGCACCATGAGTGGTGGGAGAAGCTTATTATTTGGCCCCTTTGACACGGGCGAGTTTTCCGCGTGGGTGCAATGCGTGAGGTGAACACATTACACCCGCACTGAATCCGGACCCATTCATTTCTATGGGGCTGTGCACATGAGCGGTGATTTTCACCCATCACTTGTGCGTTGCGTGAAAATCGCAGCAAGCTCTATATTGTGCATTTTTCACGCAACACAGGCCCCATAGAAGTAAATGGGGCTGCGTGAAAATCGCAAGCATCCGCAAGCAAGTGCGGATACGGTGCGATATTCACGCATGGTTGCTAGGAAGAAAGTCTATTCACTGTATTATTTTCCCTTATAACATGGTTATAAGGGAAAATAATACCATTCTTTAATACAGAATGCTTAGTAGAAGGTCAATTGAGGGTTAAAAAAATAATCGCGTAGCTACTGATCTCCTTTTCTTTCTTCAGGACCTGTTAAAGGACCTGTGGTGACATCACTGTGCTCATCACATGATACATCACTATGGTGATGGACCATGTGATGAGCTCAGTGACATCACCACAGGTCCTTTGACAGGTCCTAAAGAAAGAACTGGAGACCGGCAGCTACGCGATCAATTGGAGGAGGTGAGTTAATTTTTTTTAACCCTCAATTGACCTTGTACTAAGCATTCTGTATTAAGAATGCTATTATTTTCCCTTATAACCATGTTATAAGGGAAAATGATAAAATGTACAGAATACTGAACCGAAACCCAAACTTCTGTGAAGAAGTTCGGGTCTCTGTACCAAACATGCCGATTTTTTTCTCACGCGCGTGCAAAATGCTTTGCACTCGCGGGGAAAAATCGTGCATGTTCCCGCAACACAGCCGCATCTTTACCCGCAACGCCCGTGTGAACCCAGCCTTTGAGTTATGTAGTTTGGTTTTGCAGAGTTCGGGCGGTTCAAGTCTGATGTGTACGTTTTGTTTTTTTGTGTTTGTTTTTTTTCAGTTTCGTATTTCCAGCGTCAGTCAGCCGCCACGTTTCAGCATCTCTGAGCTATGACTCCCATGTTACGGAGACATTTTGTTCAGTTGCTATAATATGTTCATTAATAAAACATGTGACAAAAGGCTACACGAAAAGATATGGCTGCCTTCCAGCCCCATTAATTACCAGCCGCGTGGGCGTCCTGCTGGAGCCGCAAGGGGAAGAAATCTCCTTTACTATTGTGCCCGCTCCTCGCTCTGCTTGCCGGTTATTTTTTATAGTCCCGACTGAGAACCGCTCTGACAAACAAGTCGCTGCAGAAAGCCAGAGAGCGATATCTCTCCAGGTGGAACAGGTGTATTCCTGGCGCCGCTCCCCTGCTGTACATTACATATAACTTGTAGAGATATCTCTGAAAGAGCCCGGGCCCCCAAAGTGGGCCCTAACAAGCCGTCAGGTGCATTAACCTCACACTACATTTTGTCCTATTATCATGATATTCCATCATAAATGTCTACTGCCCCTTTAAGGTGTTTATGTTTAAGGTCTTTGAGGCAGATGGGCATTTGTGGCCCCCTCTGGGCACCGCGGATAAGAATGCATCTGCAAACCCTGCACCCTCTCTGGTCACATCCGTTTTACTTTTACTTGCCTTGCACAGAACTTGCATTGTGTCAATAGTAACCTCCAGAGCTGCATTCACAATTCTGTAATCCGTCAGCATTTGTATGATAGACAGATAGAGCTAAAAGGGCTTAGACAGCCATCTGGACGTTGTCCTATTAATCTGCGGATCTCTGGAGCGCTGGGTGCGACTTTATGCTCTCAAAGCTACATAGAAGCCGGCAGAATTTGGAATGCAGCTTTGGGAGTGACTGGTGTAAAAGACCTGATCAGTGCGATATAATGAAATGGTTGTGACTGTCTACTCGGGTACTACAGAGCCCTCGCTATGAAGGGTCAGCCCTGGATTTGGCCGGTCAGAATGTATTTTGTCCGTCCGGTTTTCGCTTTGTTTTGGCTCAGTCAAGTTTATTCTGCTTCTGAAAAGCAAATGTTCTCCATTTTTCCGTTATCTTCTGTTGACTTAGTATTTATCATCTCCGAGCTCTCAGTACCAGGATTTCCCCCATCGCACTCGTTCCCACGCTTGTGTGGGCGCGCCGGCGGCACTTAAGCAGATTGCGCTGTACAAGATTAAGCCGCCTGCTCCCAGATGCTGTGTAACTACAAGTACCAGCAGTAGGGCTTCTTCTCCCCTCCAGTATTCTAGCAGTGTAATTTGTTTCACGTAATTCAGTTGCATCCATCCATCTTAAACTTTTTCAATGTGGGGACCTGGTCATGTGACCTTTTAAAGGGGTTTTCTGAGACTTAAAGGGGTTGCCCCATGAAAAATATTCTACAGTTTTGAAACCAGCACCTGGATCTGAACACTTTTGTAATTGCATGTAATTAAAAATTTATCATAGCCACTGAGTTATTCAATAAAATGTATCTATCTGTACAGCGCCACCTGCTGTTTGTTTGTTTTTTCTATTGTTTTGTCCTGCTCACTGAGAAGGTCGCACATGCTCAGTTTCATCCCTCAACTGCCTCCTGAGCTGTGATAGGCAGAGCATGGACACGCCTCCTGAGCTGTGATAGGCAGAGCATGGACACGCCTCCTGAGCTGCAGCAGAAAAGACACTCCCCTGAGCTCCAGCTTGATATAAATCCATACAGTGGACTGCACTGCGCTTGTTGAGCACAGAGAAAGCACAGGAGCGCTGGTACCTTCTCAAACAGCTGATCGGCGGGGTCCCAGGTGTCAGACCCCCCCACCGATCAGATTCTGATGACCTGTTCAGAGGATAGGTCATCAGTATTGACATCTCGAAAAACTCTTAGCCCAGAGCTTGCTGATCCGCAAATTAATAGGAGGATGTCCAAATGGTTGTCTAAGCCCTTTTAGCTCTGGTCTATCATAAAAATTTTGATAGATTCCAGATAACAATCGGCAGAATTGCAAATGCAGCTCTGGAGGTTACTATTGACACAATGCAAGTTATGTGCAAGTAAAAGTAAAACGGATGTGACCAGAGAGGGTGCAGGGTTTGCAGATGCATTCTCCTCCGTCTGTCTGTGAACTACAGGATGACATCATCGCCTATCGAATCCCTCCAGCACTTTAGTGGGGGTCCGGTCTCTGGGGGCCACTATCAGTCCTGAGAATGAGGAGGCTGCAGCACTGGTTTAGGGCTGCACTCCTTCTAAGGCTACTTTCACACTTGCGGCAGAGGATTCCGGCAGGCAGTTCCATCACCGGAACTGACTGCTGGATCTGGCAATCCGGACGCCAGCTGATGGCATTTGTAAGACGGATCCGGATGCGGATCTGTCTGACAAATGCATTGAAATACCGTATCCGTCTCTCTGGTGTCATCCGGAAAAACGGATCCAGTATAAAAAATGTTAGCATTTTTTTTTAAGGTCTGGGCATGCGCAGACAGGAAAGCTAGATCCGTTTTGCTGGAACACTTAATGCCGGCACTAATACACTTTAATGTAAATTAATGCAAATTAATGGCGGATTCTGGTGTTCAGGATTTTTGGCCGGAGAGAAAACTGCAGCATGCCGCGGTATTTTCTCCGTCCAGAAAACATAAGAGGGACTGAAGTGATGCATCATGAAGGGAATCCTCTCCATTCAGAATGCATTAGGATAAAACTGATCATTTTTTTTCCGGTATTGAGGTCCTGTGATGGAACTCAATACCGGAAAACAAAAACGATAGTGTGAAAGTGCCATAAGTTCTCCTTTCGTAGCAGCAGCGCCGCGGCCTCCCATTGTGCAGAGAAGTGCAGCATTTACCTGAGTGGGAGCAATTCCTTTCATAGCCAGGTGGCTGGGGCACCGCTCTGCAGGAGAGTTAAGGCAGTGCAGGGGATCCAATAGCAGGCTGTGGCCGTGACATCAGTAAAGTCGACCAGGGCAGAAATCGGCCCCCGGTGCCCTAGACAGAGAGTAAGGCAAGGTTCCCAAATCTGCGCACTGTGCTGATAGATACAACATTTGACCTCCATTTTCATTTTCCACTTTAGAGTTTACAAGACCCGCTCGATAAACTGTGCCGCCAGTCTAAGAAGAAAACAAAGGCCAAGGAAGCCCCTCCTGAAACGCAGGACAATGACCAGTAAGTGGCAGGAAAAAAAGGTCCCTGTAAAGTACATTAAGCCTGTGAAAACCCTGCTGTAATGTCTCACTTCTGGGCCGAGATAGGATGACTTCAAATTACAGGGCCAAAGCCTGAGGCTGCACCACTGAGAGATTGTGCGGTGTCCTCCTGGAGACCTTGTGTGCATCTAAATCGCCACATACATCACTGCTTACACACACGCACACGTCGTCATATGGGTTAGTTCAGGGATGCTCAACCTGCGGCCCTCCAGCTATTGTAAAACTACAACTCCCGCCATGCCCTGCTGTAGGCTGATAGCTGTATTCTGTTCAGGCATGCTGGGAGTTGTAGTTTTGCAACAGCTGGAGGGCCACAGGTTGAGCATGCCTGGGTTAGTTCACCCGGCGGATTTTGGGGGGCGGGAAAAAACAAATTCTGGTGCGGCTTCTCAATTTCGGTGCCATGGAGCAGGCCCTGCATGCAGCAGCGACCATCTGGACACCGCTCCAAGAAAGGACATGTGGTCGCAGCTATAAACCACCGCCATATGAAGTGCAGCCCCTGGATTCGCCGGCAAAAAGCCCTGCATGAACGGGACTTTGAAAGCCAGATACATCCCCCGCCCATTTTCACGTTAGGACAAACGGAATTTTCCAGGATTGTCTTAGAAAATTACGAACCATTGGCGATTATGCGAGTCGGATGCATGTATTGATGTAGATGGTGATTTCGACAGGAGCGTAGATATCGGGCCGTGTCACCAGCTCCTTACAGCGTTGTTGCTAAGCAACAGAGAAAATGGGTACACTACGGCCCACCATGATTATTGAAACCAAAAAACTTCTCTTTTTCTTCCCCCCCCCCCTGCAGACTGATTTCTTTAGATGAGCAGCAGAATGAGACCGAATCCGTGTCATCAGGTACGTCCGCACAGTGGTGGCCGCGCTTCCACGATTAAAGGGGTTTTCCCATTTCATAGAGTGATGGCATATCGCCAGTGTACGCCATCAGTTTTCGGTTTGTAGCGGTCCGACCTCTGGGACCCCACATCGATCCTGACCTGGTCCTTTTGAGCAGGACCAGATCAGGACAGGTAAGTAAGGCTCTCTCCTTTCAGTGGACTGTAAGCAGAGATCTTGAAAATTGTAATGAATTGGAACACGCAGTGCAGCGACTAAAGATCGCCGTGTAGCAGTACAACCATTGAACTGAGTGGGGCGGCAGCGCAACTCGCAGGTTACCACAACCCAGAATTGTGTTTTTTTTATTTTTAGTTTTTTTTGTTTTGTTTTTTGGGGGTGGGGGTTGTTGCAGCAATATGCAAATCGTGCTGCAACCCCATTCCGTTCGCTGCCTGCATGGCTATACAGCGATCTTTGGTCACGGCTAGTTGCCACATATACCCGACCTAAAGCCCTCTATATCCTGCATGAGAAAGATTGAGAGAGATACGGTACAAAGGGGAAAGCAGAAACGTAACATCCCGGCCCCCGGAGGCGCACTTCTGGTAGTAAGATTTCATTCTCCAGGGGTTAAAGGTCATTTGGATATGTACCAAGGGGAATGGTGTGTGAGCGGACACAGGATCTCTCTGATCTAGTCTTTTTCTGAACCATTTTTTTTTCCTTTCATTTTATGTCTGAAGCTGAACTGGACAAAGCAAACACCCCCACGTTTGATGGTTAGGCTACTTTCACACTGGCGTTTCGGCTTTCCGTTTGTGAGATCCGTTCAGGGCTCTCACAATCGGTCCAAAACGGATCAGTTTTGCCCTAATGCATTCTGGATGGAAAAGGATCCGCTCAGAATGCATCAGTTCCGTCTCCATTCGGCTTTGGGGGCGGACAGCGTTTTGGTGTCCGTCTGACGAAACTGAGCCAAACGGATGCGTCCTGACACACAATGTAAGTCAATGGGGACGGATCCGTTTTCTCTGACACAATAGAAAACTGATCCGTCCTCCATTGACTTTCAATAGTGTTCAAGACGGATCCGTCTTGGCTATGTTAAAGGTAAAGGAAAAAGGAAAGAAACTCAAAGTACCAAAAATAACAATTAAATAAATATTTTATTGAATCAAAGACATGATTAAAAACGCACATACAATTGATGCCAAGGACAGGGTAGGGGGAACAGGGAAGGAGAAAACAAGCGCCACCCTGGATGAACACACTGGTCTCACAGTACATACAGAAATAATAATAGGGTCATGAGAGAAATATGTATATAAAAGGTACAATGACCAACTCATGGATCCGGTGTAGCAAGGTATATGTTAGATAGTATAAGGTAAGTATAGATCAGTAAGAAAACCAACCATGGCTGTGGTGCATGGTGTGCTGACCAGAATAGTAATGCAAAAATAATGTAAAGTCAGCAAAACAATGAATAAAAGCCAAGTGAGGAATCTCAACATCAGCAGCACAAAGCCGTGGGAGGGAGACTATGATCTAAAGCTTACCAAAGGTGGACCAAGTGTGGACAAGAGAACCAGGATGGCGCTACCCCAACGCGTGTTTCGGCGTGCCTTCGTCAGGGGGTAACGCCATCACTGTGAACCAGATATTTAAAGTCTCCTTGGACCAATGAAAAAGGCAGCACTTACTCGTCCCCAGGTGTGTTGATGGCCTGGCGCGCGCAAATCGATTACTGGAACATTCGGCAACCCCAAGTTCTCATAATTACACAGCATATAAATATAAATATAATTTATATGCTGTGTAATTATGAGAACTTGATATTATATCGCATGATGAGTAGATGTTCGGCCTTTATAGCATGGATGCATTTGCTGGGGTACTGCATGTATTGTTTGGCTCCCGTTTTCAATTATATATTCTATTGCCGAGAATTACATCTTGATATACTGACGTCCTGCTTCTCCTCCCCTTCTGTGATGTGCGCGCGCGTCATTCGATGCTGCCTCCGGCGCCTCACTCCCGAGCGTCCTTACGTCAATGCCGCCCGATCAGGTGACTTTGTCACGTGATGTGGGCGTGTCGACTGGACGCCGGCCGTGGGGTTGCCGAATGTTCCAGTAATCGATTTGCGCGCGCCAGGCCATCAACACACCTGGGGACGAGTAAGTGCTGCCTTTTTCATTGGTCCAAGGAGACTTTAAATATCTGGTTCACAGTGATGGCGTTACCCCCTGACGAAGGCACGCCGAAACGCGCGTTGGGGTAGCGCCATCCTGGTTCTCTTGTCCACACTTGGTCCACCTTTGGTAAGCTTTAGATCATAGTCTCCCTCCCACGGCTTTGTGCTGCTGATGTTGAGATTCCTCACTTGGCTTTTATTCATTGTTTTGCTGACTTTACATTATTTTTGCATTACTATTCTGGTCAGCACACCATGCACCACAGCCATGGTTGGTTTTCTTACTGATCTATACTTACCTTATACTATCTAACATATACCTTGCTACACCGGATCCATGAGTTGGTCATTGTACCTTTTATATACTTATTTCTCTCATGACCCTATTATTATTTCTGTATGTACTGTGAGACCAGTGTGTTCATCCAGGGTGGCGCTTGTTTTCTCCTTCCCTGTTCCCCCTACCCTGTCCTTGGCATCAATTGTATGTGCGTTTTTAATCATGTCTTTGATTCAATAAAATATTTATTTAATTGTTATTTTTGGTACTTTGAGTTTCTTTCCTTTTTGCTTTGTTATTGTACTCGGAGCTTGTACCGAGTTACCTCTTTTCGGATGTCCCAGCACGTTTATTTTTTTCAATCAAATCGTTTTTATTATTCAAATAAAATTGGCATATTACAAGACAGTTAGTGTCTACAATTTTCTGTTAATTTCCCCCCTCCACGTCTCATATACAAAGAATTGTATAAAACAATATCATATATCCATATACTTGATACATCTCCCACAGTTATTGTACATAATGTATATACCAATAAAAGACAAACAGTTACAAAGTTATTTGACTGTTTAAACCCAACAATCCCCCCCCCCCCCCAGATCAGAGCATGAATTTTCAAGACCTTATTATATTACGACATGAGTGTGAGACAACCATTCATTCCACAACTTCTCAAACTTCTGAGGACATCCTCTCCTAACAAACACTCCCCTCTCTAAAGTCAACATGTCATTCACCTTTCTCACAAATTCATCCACTGTTGGCGGACTCCCCTGGATCCACCTAAAAGCAATCAACTTCCTGGCCACATACAATAGTCTCCCAACTGCCACCTTGACCGCCTCTCCCCCACCAATCTCCTTCACATATCCCAGCACACATATCTTTGGGTCCTTCTGCACCCTCAACTCCAGGTTACGATTAATCAAAGTCAACACCTCATCCCAAAAACTACTTAACACTGGACAAGACCAAAGCATATGAAACAGATCTGCACCTTCCGCCATACATTTTGGACAATTGTCATCAGTTCTAACCCCAATTTTCCGTAAAAACACTGGAGTTTTGTAGACTCTGTGGATGATAAACAGTTGTGACAACTTGCCCTGTTCACTTACAGACACTCTCGGGACTGCCTCCAATATATCTTCCCACTGTTCCTTAGGGATGTCCCCCAGATCCTTTTCCCATTTTCTCATCCTTGTAAGAGGGAATCCTATCAAAAATGTATCTAGAAGCAGAGTATACACCTGTGATATCAACCCTCTCTTTCCTCCAGCTGGGAGAGCTAGTTTATGGACCACATCCACTTTTGCAATAATGCATCCCTTCCTTGTCGTGACACCATAGGCGTGTCTCAGCTGCAAATATTGATAAAACCACACTTTAGGAATGTTGAATTCCTGCTGTAGACCTTGAAATGATTTAAATACATTAGTCTCGATCAGTTGACCTATCCTCATTACTCCATGGGATTCCCAATTTCGGACTCCTGATAGAGAAATGAATTCTGGCAACAGGTTATTGTTCCATATTGGGGAAAGCTCTCCTACCCCACCAACTCCCCTGATCAATTTCACCTTTGCCCACACTTTTTTCATAAGCTCTATAAGCGTTACTTTCTCTCTCCCCCCATGCATCCCTGCACCCTCCAGAATACCCATAAGATCCCTACTACCCAACCAGTGTTGCAGTATCTTCCCCGTCACACCTGGTAGCTGAAATTCCATCCAACCCTTGAAATGTTGACACTGAGAGGCTAAGAAATAAATCCAGGCGTTAGGGACAGCTAAGCCACCTTCCGACTTGGGATATTGCAGCGTCTCCAGCTTAATCCTAGCTTGACCATATTTCCAGATAAGATCTCTAAATATCGAATGTATTTTCCTAAATCTCTCAACTGGGATCCATACAGGTGCATTATTCAATATGTATAGTAACTGAGGCATCATTACCATTTTTAAGAGATTCACTCTGCCCACCACCGACAAAAAGAGTCTACCCCATGTCCTAGCCTTAAGCCTAAAGGTATTTAGCAAAGGAGTTAAATTAAGTTCTTCAAAATCCAGCAGTCTAGGTGTTATATATAGCCCCAAATATTTAAACTTGCCCACCCAGGGTATCAAACTATCTGCCCGCACACCAGAGAGTGCCTGTCCGTCTACCGGCATCAAGGCGGACTTCTGCCAATTTATCCGAAGTCCAGAGAAGCCACCAAATCTATCTATCAAAGCCATGGCCGCATCCAAAGAGCCCCCAGTGTCACCCAAAAATAACATAGTGTCATCAGCATACATTGCCACTTTATTTTGCGTCTCACCATATCTAAACCCCACAATATGAGGTGACAGGCGGATAAGGGCTGCAAGTGGTTCAATTGCTAAAGCAAACAACAAGGGTGACAATGGGCACCCCTGTCTGGTGCCCCTGGACAAAGAGAAGCTATCTGACAACCCCCCATTAGCTCTGATCCGTGCCTTTGGACTTGAATACAACACTTTCACCCACTGAATAAATCGAGCACCAAAGCCCATGACTCTCAATGTTTCCCATAGGTAGTTCCATTCGACACTGTCGAACGCCTTGGCGGCGTCTAACGCAAGTAAGGCCCTATCTCCTCCATTATCAGCTGGAATATTCAGACTGGCATATACTCTACGGATATTTATAGCAGTCGATTTCCCAGGCATAAAGCCCGTTTGATCCGGGTGCACTATAGTTAGGATTACCCTGGACAGCCTGTTCGCCAACACCTTCGCCAGGAGCTTCACATCTGCTGTTAGTAGCGAAATTGGTCTATAGGAATCAGGAACTTTGGGATCTTTCCCAGGCTTAGGAATAACTACTATGATAGCCTCCTGCATAGAATGTGGTAGCGAACCCACCTCCAGAGAATATTCAAGAACCTTAAGTAATTCAGGAAGAAGTATCCCTTGCAACTTTTTATACACCTCCACTGGTATGCCGTCTGCCCCCGGCGCCTTACCATTCGCCATCCCCCCAAGAGCTGCCTCCAACTCCTCCAGCGTGATCGGCTCTTCCAGTCTCTCCCTATCCTCCTCAGATAACACTGAAAGCTGAGCCTCAGCCAGAAAGGCGGACAAGGCCTCCTCCGAGCTAGACGCCTTGGAAGCATAGAGAGAGACATAAAAACCTTTTAGAATATCTAATATCCCTTTTGTATCCTGGCTACTATTCCCATTGCCATCCATTAGCTCTTGTATACAAGAAGAACCCCTCTGTGCCTGAGAAACCACTGAGAGCAGATGCCCAACTTTCTCTCCCTCCTCAAAAGATCTTTGGCAGTAAAAACTACGTTTCCTCTCTGCAGCCTGTAGTAGGTGACACCTCAGCTGTTCCTGAGCTACCTCCAGCACGTTTATACTGTGTAGGCACTGTCCTCCTTGTGTTTCTGGGATATCCAGGGTCTTTTCTTTCTTTTCTATGTTAAAGGTAATACAAACGGATCCGTTCTGAACGGATGCATGTAGTTGTGTTATTGTAACGGATCCGTTTTTGCAGATCCATTACTGATCCGCACCAAACGCGAGTGTGAAAGTAGCCTAAGACGGGAGAGGCAGCCAGATGTATGTACATAGGCTTGCTGCAGTGTTACAGCCTCCTGATGACGGTTTCCATTTTCCAGGTACATTGGATGATTTGTTAGATCTGAAACCAGAGGAGAAGTTTAACTTTGAAGAAAGTGGTGAGTTTTCCTGCAATCTGAGCCCATGTATCAATGGTTCACCATATACCTCTGGCCGATAAAGGTGGACGGGGTCTGGAGGACCCTCCGTATAAAGGAGAAAAGTTCTATCTTATGAAATTCTCCTAGTAGTTCAAATCCATTTCACCATCTATAAGAGCAGTATTATAGTAGTTATATTATTGTACATAGGAGACAGTATTATAGTAGTTATATTATTGTACATAGGAGCAGTATTATAGTAGTTATATTATTGTACATAGGAGACAGTATTATAGTAGTTATATTATTGTACATAGGAGCAGTATTATAGTAGTTATATTATTGTACATAGGAGCAGTATTATAGTAGTTATATTATTGTACATAGGAGACAGTATTATAGTAGTTATATTCTTGTACATAGGAGCAGTATTATAGTAGTTATATTCTTGTACATAGGAGCAGTATTATAGTAGTTATATTCTTGTACATAGGAGTAGTATTATAGTAGTTATATTCTTGTACATAGGAGCAGTATTATAGTAGTTATATTCTTGTACATAGGAGGCAGTATTATAGCAGTTATATTCTTGTACATAGGAGCAGTATTATAGTAGTTATATTCTTGTACATAGGAGGCAGTATTATAATAGTTATATTCTTGTACATAGGGGCAGTATTATAGTAGTTATATTCTTGTACATAGGAGGCAGTATTATAGTAGTTATATTCTTGTACATAGGAGGCAGTATTATAGTAGTTATATTCTTGTACATAGGGGCAGTATTATAGTAGTTATATTCTTGTACATAGGAGGCAGTATTATAGCAGTTATATTCTTGTACATAGGAGCAGTATTATAGTAGTTATATTCTTGTACATAGGAGGCAGTATTATAATAGTTATATTCTTGTACATAGGAGGCAGTATTATAGCAGTTATATTCTTGTACATAGGAGCAGTATTATAGTAGTTATATTCTTGTACATAGGAGGCAGTATTATAATAGTTATATTCTTGTACATAGGAGGCAGTATTATAGTAGTTATATTCTTGTACATAGGAGGCAGTATTATAGCAGTTATATTCTTGTACATAGGAGCAGTATTATAGTAGTTATATTCTTGTACATAGGAGGCAGTATTATAGTAGTTATATTCTTGTACATAGGAGGCAGTATTATAGCAGTTATATTCTTGTACATAGGAGGCAGTATTATAGCAGTTATATTCTTGTACATAGGAGACAGTATTATAGTAGTTATATTCTTGTACATAGGAGCAGTATTATAGTAGTTATATTCTTGTACATAGGAGCAGTATTATAGTAGTTATATTCTTGTACATAGGAGGCAGTATTATAGTAGTTATATTCTTGTACATAGGAGCAGTATTATAGTAGTTATATTCCTGTACATAGGAGCAGTATTATAGTAGTTATATTCTTGTACATAGGAGCAGTATTATAGTAGTTATATTCTTGTACACAGGAGCAGTATTATAGTAGTTATATTCTTGTACATAGGGGCAGTATTATAGTAGTTATATTCTTGTACATAGGTGCAGTATTATAGCAGTTATATTCTTGTACATAGGAGCAGTATTATAGTAGTTATATTCTTGTACATAGGAGCAGTATTATAGTAGTTATATTCTTGTACATAGGAGCAGTATTATAGTAGTTATATTCTTGTACACAGGAGCAGTATTATAGTAGTTATATTCTTGTACACAGGAGCAGTATTATAGTAGTTATATTCTTGTACATAGGAGCAGTATTATAGTAGTTATATTCTTGTACATAGGAGCAGTATTATAGTAGTTATATTCTTGTACATAGGAGCAGTATTACAGCATCATTTTCTTGGCTGTGCGGAGGGGAGTCTGTTTTGTCAGGCCATTGGATAACCAGTTATCACCAAATTGATGTTGAAACAAGTAGTCAGTAATCCGGAGTCCCCACTCACACTCATTCTATGTTCATGTCATCTGTCAGATTTTCTGATGGTAATGATACTGGATGCAACTTCTTGTTTTCTCCCTTTAGCCACATCCAAGGATCCACTCGCAGATCCCTTTGAGCCGGATTCTCTGGAGAAGGACGAGATGCAGCTTTTGAATGAGATCTTAAGTGCATCTTCCTTGGATAGTGGGGAACTGGGGAAGGAGTGGACGGCCATCTTCGGGGAGCCCCTCTTCAATGCTCAGCCTTTAAGCCCAGCATCTCCAGAACCAGAACAGAAAGCCGAACAGTCGTCTGGTTTCCTTCCTTCACAGTTGCTGGACCAAGAATTTGGTGGTTTCCAGGCTACACCACATGGTTTGTACCTTTTAAAATGGGAAATCCAGAGCTTTCCTGACTGAGCATGTCATCTTCTTCATGTACAGGTTCTATATGATGGGGTGTAAGTACTGAATGGGTCAATTATTGCAGGAAGGTCTGGGCATTTAAAGGGTTTGTCTGATTTTATGTAAATAAAGGTTAATTACCAACCTAATTAAAAGTCCTTCAGCTTTAGAACGTTCCAAGATCCCTGCTTTCAGTCAGTGGATGTGAACATTGACTCACCAGAGACCTACCACTTCTCAAAGCTGAGAATTTGCTCCAGTTGTATCAAGTCTAGACAATTCTCTGTGAGCTCAATATAGCGAAGCCGGCACAAATCGCTCCAGTGCGTCTGTTCAGGTAAAAACATTTTTTATTTAGTCCTAGTGCACATGACGGTAAGTATTTTTCAGTCCGCAAATTGCAGATTCACAAAGTACGTATACCGTCCGCGTTGCATCTGCATTTTTTTGCAGACCCATCAATGGGTCCATGGTCCGAGTATAGGCCACGTATCTTTTTGCGGAACGGACATACGGATGCGGAAAGCACATGGGTTCAAGATGGAATGCAGACCACGGGCCCTTTGAAGTCAGTGGATCCACAAAATAAATGCAGGCAGCATCGTATTTTGCGGACCTTAAAACGGACACGTCGTGTCCACGGGGGCTTACAATGACAAATTTGAATGTTTGTTTTCATCCTGTGTCTCTGTGTTTCAGACTGGTCAGCCAACTTCGAGGCATCATCCTCATTTTCATCATCATCATCATCATCCTGCCTCCCACCCACTAATCTCAATCAGAATTTCAACAGGACCCCGGTGAAAGGTAGGATCATCGCCTGCAGCCATTGGCCATTCATGCCTCTGTTCTGTATGTTGTTCCCTGACATATATGTTGGGGGTGGGAGCTTCACTACATGCCGCATCTACAGTACATTCTGGCCTTTGGGAGCCCCATGTTTTTTTTTCAAACAACAGAACCGGCTGATCGGATCAGAGATGAACTGTGGTTATCATAGTGACTGCATTACAGTATTCAATGTCCTCCTTACGCTTTACGGTTTTCTAACCTATTCCAGCATGCTTTGCTCTGTATTGTTTCTCAGGACTTGCTCCGTCTAGGTAACATGGAGAGGGGCGGTATGAGAGGCACGGCTACTGTAGAGAGTATTGTGTGGCAGGAGGAGCAAGTCCTGGGAAACATAACGGAGCAATGCATGCTGGGTTTGGTTAGAAAACCCGACAGGAAGCAGATGCAAACAGGAAGTTCTGCTTGTAAACATCCTGCCAGGATGCAGTGATGGTGAGAACAGGGGAAGGAAGGTAGGTAACGGGTATATGGGACAAAAATATGCAGTGTTCGGGGTTCTCTGAGCAGATAAAAAAAAGTTGAATTATGAAACTGGAAAACCCATTAAAAAAACTAAAAATAAAAAGTTATTAGAATGTTCCCCCCCCCCCCCCCCCCATGTGTCGGGCCCCTTTACAGGGAATAGAATATATTTACCCTGCACCGTGACGCTTGACAGGCGGGGACGAACCTCCCTTTGGCTGCTGTCCCCAAACGCCCATCTAAACATTAAATAACATTAGTAAAAGTGGGCTGTTCTGGAAGTAGTCTATATAAACTGATCAAAACTGTATGTGACTATGGATATAAAAAATAATTTTTTTACATTTTGAATATTTTTTTTATTCTGGCTGCGAAAGCAGACAAAAAAATGCTGCTTCTGTAGCTCACTTTGCAGCTTTTCTGTATAGCGGGAGTCACAACCTTCGGCACTCCAGCTGCTGTAAAACTACAACTCCCAGAATCCTCCTTTCAATTGTATGGGAGTTACAAGAGCAGCCAATTGAAAGGAGGATTCTGGGAGTTGTAGTTTCAGACCAGCTGGAGTTCCGGACATTGCGGATGCCTTCAGTATAGACTGGGACAGCATCAGCAGAGTCGTCTTTATTATTATTATTATTATTATTTAATAATAACGTTATTATTACACGGTTACTGCTCTATTGTACTCCTGAAGGCCTAGGTAAGGCAGCACTCCTCTGTCACTCTCTGGTCTCTGAAGAAGGGGCAGCACTCCACTTCCTGGGGATTGTAGTCCTATATGGACACTTTTCTCTTAACTTCCATTCATTGCAGCTGCCATAAAGCACAACTCTGCTGCACGGTCTATACAGACAATACAGGAAGAAAGGGTGTATCTCCATTGTGGCCATAATAAAAAATCACTACATCATTAATACAGAGCAAACCCAGTATTTCTGTAATGAATGGAACTACAATTACATAAATGTTTTCTTTCTTTCTTTTTCTCTCTCTTTCTTTCGTTCTTTCTTTCTTTCTCTTTCTCTCTCTCTCTCTCTTTCTTTTTCTCTCTCTTTCTTTCTTTTTCTCTCTCTTTCTTTCTTTTTCTCTCTCTTTCTTTCTTTTTCTCTCTCTTTCTTTCTTTTCTCTCTTTCTTTCTTTCTTTCTTTCTCTCTCTCTCTCTCTTTCTCTCTCTCTTTCTCTTTCTCTTTCTTTCTCTCTCTCTTTCTCTTTCTCTCTCTCTTTCTCTTTCTTTCTCTCTCTATCTTTCTTTCTCTCTCTCTTTCTTTCTCTCTCTTTCTCTCTCTCTCTTTTTTTCTCTCTCTCTCTTTTTTTCTCTCTCTCTCTTTTTTTCTCTCTCTCTCTCTCTCTCTCTCTCTCTCTTTTTTTCTCTCTCTCTCTCTTTTTCTCTCTCTCTCTCTTTTTCTCTCTCTCTCTCTCTCTCTCTCTTTCCGCTCTCTCGTCTGGTTTGAGGATGAAACTGGACAATCCCTTTAAGGGTATATGTGTGTATATGTATGTGTATATATATATATATATATAATATATATATATATATATATATATATATAATATAATTATTTTTTCTTTTTTTTTTTTTTTAAATCCTTTTTCTTATTTTTCTTAGATGCATCAAAAAGCACAAAAGATCTTTCTAGCTGGTACAACCTCTTTGCCGACCTCGATCCTTTATCTAACCCTGACGCTGTGGGGAAAACCGATAAGGAACACGAACTTCTCAATGCCTGATCACTGCCCTCAACAGCCGGAGGGAGCGCAGCACATGTGCCACTGATGATTGCCTAGAAATATTCTTGTATGTTCTCTCCGTGTAATAAAGGAGGTAGGTGACATCTCCGATCGTCGCCTTTTTTGCCAATAGCTGGACTCGCTGATGAACTTTTAAAGGGAAACACTCCTATTTTTCTACTGGTCATATCATTATTGCGTTTTCACTCCGCACGGATTAGGGATTCTCATTTGGATGAACAGGATCGGTCTGTCGAGAGTAATTTATTGGTATGGGGGTAAAATGAATTGGAGCAGAAGATGGATTGTCTACCCAGCATGCACTGCTTTCAGATCTGTGGGAGGTCCTCTTCTGTCAGGTTTATGTATCTCTGGGAAAGCTGGGTGACAACCAGTACTGTCACCAGTGCAGATCCTGCAAGGGTTGTCGCCCAGCTTTACAACCGTACTGAACAGCCGCGGTTTGTAAAGCTTAAGCGAAGCGACAACCAGCAGCTTCACCAGTGCAACTCCCATAGGAGTTGTCAGACAATTTTGCTAGAATTCTAATCTGAACAACATGTCTTGTAAAGCTGAGTGATGACCCTCTTTGGAGCCATAATGGTGGCCGCCTATATCGCCCAGCTTTCCCAAATACAGACATGGCTAAGGAGAATGTTTGACAACTTGACAAAAGAGGACAACTTAAGAACTTGGTATAACGCGGAGGAAATGATTGTTACAAGCTGCCCTCATATATACACTGGAAGGACGGGAGGCCAGGCGGACCATGGGGTGGAGCTGGGGACCTCTCTCCTGGATGCCGTCTGTCACTTTTGCTGTTTTACTTTTCTTGTTCCATTTTCTTCATGACATCTTGAAGTCACTTTGCAGGATGAAGTATTAACCCTCTCCACACTGAGCATGTTTTCAGCGTCATCAAATAAACCCTTTGTTTTGTTCTTTTTCTGCCAGATGAGGTGTTGTTATTTCATAGGGTTTCTGATTTTTATAATAAAAAATAATAAAGCTTAAAGGGGCAGTAGCCCCATTAAATATATTTATTGTACAGATAATAAAGATGCAGAATATTTGACATTTACATGCATTAAAAAATTCATTAAAGAATTATGACATTTTCTTACATAGCATGGCGCCACCTGGTGTTCAAGTTGTATAGCCATGTGCAGGTCCACCTAGTGAACGGGCTGCTGGTGAACACATTTTGCATCCATAACTTTCTGTTTAGGGTCACGTGACAAATATTGTTCAAACTTCTGGCACAAATTGTGCCATAAAAGTGGAGTTAACGCGGATTGACAAATTTATTTGTGGTTTAGACACCTTTATACTTACAGCTACAGTTTTGGAAAGTGCCCAGATAAAGAGGTGTGAGGAGGTAAATGTTCTCCAGCCAGGACAAGAAATGCGGCTGATATGGACCAGGTTTAGGGCTGTTTCACACGAGCGGATGCCGTGTGGGTAATCCGCTGCGTGAAAGAGAGCCAAGCCCCGTTCCGGACAGTAGAGACACTGAGCAGTAACATGGTTAATAATGCTCCGAGCCTCTCTGTGATCTTTTTACTACAAAATCACAGTAAGATAAAGTTTTCACTGTGATTTTGTAGCAAAAAGGTACAGAGAGGCAGTAGCATTATCAATCATGTTAATACTCCATGTCTCTACTGTCCGGAACGGGGCTTAGCTCTCTTTCACGCAGCAGATTACCCGCGCGTGTGAAAGAACCCTTAGGCTGAGTTCACACAGGCGTTGCGGGAACATGCACGATTTTTCCGCACGAGTGCAAAACATTGTAATGCGTTTTGCACTCGCGTGAGAAAAATCGCACATGTTTGGTACCCAAACCCGAACTTCTTCACAGAAGTTCGGGCTTGGGATCGGTGTTCTGTAGATTGTATTATTTTCCCTTATAACATGGTTATAAGGGAAAATAATAGCATTCTAAATACAGAATGCATAGTAAAATAGCGCTGGAGGGGTTAAAAATTAATAAATAATAATTTAACTCGCCTTAATCCACTTGATCGCGCAGCCGGCATCTCCTTCTGTCTTCATCTTAGCTGTGTGCAGGAAAAGGACCTGTGGTGACATCACTCCGGTCATCACATGGTCCATGTGATGACCGGAGTGACGTCACCACAGGTCCTGTTCCTGTACACAGCAAAGACAGAAGAGAAGCTGGGCTGCGCGATCAAGTGGATTAAGGTGAGTTAATTTTTTATTTTTATTTTTTTTTAACCCCTCCAGCCCTATGTTACTATGTATTCTGTATTCAGAATGCTATTATTTTACCTTATAACCATGTTATAAGGGAAAATAATGATCGGGTCTCCATCCCGATCGTCTCCTATCAACTGTGCGTGAAAATCACACCGCATCCGCACTTGCTTGCAGATGCTTGCGATTTTCACGCAGCCCCATTTACTTCTATGGGGCCTGCGTTGTGTGGAAAACACATAAGTGATGTGTGAAAATCACCGCTCATGTGAACAGCCCCATAGAAATGAATGGGTCCGGATTCAGTGCGGGTGCAATGCGTTCACCTCACGCATTGCACCCGCGTGGAATACTCGCCCGTGTAAAAGAACCCTTAGAGTAACATGGCTGCACTTTCCAGAAACAGCACCACACCTGTCCACAAGGTTTGTCTGGTATTGCAGATCGGCTCACTTAAAGTGACTCGGTC
Source organism: Bufo bufo (assembly GCF_905171765.1). Classification (NCBI taxonomy): domain Eukaryota; kingdom Metazoa; phylum Chordata; class Amphibia; order Anura; family Bufonidae; genus Bufo; species Bufo bufo. Next base: position 533,642,592 of record NC_053393.1, on the reverse strand, counting down.
TAACCTGCAGTATCACGCACAACCTTTGACAGGTGTGGTGCTGTTTTTGGAACAAAGCAGCCGTGAGGGTAGAAGTGGCCCCCGGGGCCAAACACCCCTTTGCTACGTACTAGAGGTGGCATACTTTAATATTTCTATACTCCGCGCACCAGTTCCACCATCAGAGAGATATCATAATTATCTGTTCACCCAGTGGAAAATGTGAAGTAAAAAGGGAACATTAAATATTTAACATGCGCTCATTACACAGAACATTATAAATGTACCAACGCCAGGAAAACGCCAAAAACATCATTATAAACCTCGTCCCCAGAAGCTGCCATTCATTGTCCTGTTTTTATTTCTGGTGGGTCCACGAATAGACATCTGCTTTTGTCTGTACAGTATGAAGAAATGGAAGGTTATAATCTATTCACATTTGTCTGGTTGGGCTGTTTTCATGTACTGTCCTGGTGATGGCACTAGTATCGAATACTTCATTTTCTACCACTAGGAGGTGATAAGCATATACTGTCTCCCTTGTCCAAAAACACAGCTACTTTAAAACTGCCTATCTAGAAGAATATTGATGAAAGAGAGAAAAAAAAATAATAATAATGGGGAAGTGGAAAAAAGGTGGGTTAAGAAGCGCTAAGGAGACTATTAATGGGTAGGAAGATGTGGTTGAAAGGAGGTGGATATAGAGTAGTTTGAGTACCGTTCCCGAGGCCGCACCCTTTAGATAGCAGTGTACAGAAATATACTGTGAAGTTTGTGCAGAAATGAGAAAAAAAACAAAAAAATAACTGCTCGTATTCCCCTATATAGCTCAGAGGAGGGAAGGGAATGGCACAGGGGCCAAAAGAGCGGTATAGTCAAGAATAGGTGAAAGTAAAACACTTAAGTCAGCAGCGGAACTAATAGTAATGTGGACTTAATGTATCTCAACCAAGTGAATGATGACTCTGTAGTGAGATGTTGTTAGAATATTAAGGTATTATAACGAATGGGGGACTTACTTCACCAGGGAGGGAGGTATAGGATAAGCATAAAAGACCTATACCTTCTTCTCCCCCGACGAGGTCGCTCCTCAGATGGTATGAATTCGCTTCCATGTCCCAAAAGAATGATAACCAGGGTTCCAAGTGGAGAATTCTTTATTTGATCAAAAAAGCTCAACGCGTTTCGGGGTATATCCCCCTTTCTCAAGAGCAGAATAAAAAATAACAGAAGAGTTCCTGCTCTTTAGGCATCCCTGTGCCATTCCCTTCCCTCCTCTGACACCACCTGAGCTATATAGGGGAATACGAGCACTTATCTAGAAGAATATAATACTGCCTTCCATGTACAAAATATAACTACTTATAATACTGCTCGTACGTACAAGAATATAACTACTATAATACTGTCTCCTATGTACAAGAATATAACTACTATAATACTGCTCCTATGTACAAGAATATAACTACTATAATACTGCTCCTGTGTACAAGAATATAACTACAATAATACTGCTCCTATGTACAAGAATATAACTACTATAATACTGCTCCTATGTACAATAATATAACTACTATAATACTGTCCCCTATGTACAAGAATATAACTACTATAATACTGCCCCTATGTACAAGAATATAACTACTATAATACTGCTCGTATGTACAAGAAAATAACTACTATAATACTGCTCCTATGTACAAGACTATAACTACTATAATACTGCTCCTATGTACAAGAATATAACTACTATAATACTGCTCCCTATGTACAAGAATATAACTACTATAATACTGCCTTCCATGTACAAAATATAACTACTATAATACTGCTCGTACGTACAAGAATATAACTACTATAATACTGCCTCCTATGTACAAGAATATAACTACTATAATACTGCTCCTATGTACAAGAATATAACTATTATAATACTGTCTCCTATGTACAAGAATATAACTACTATAATACTGCTCCTATGTACAAGAATATAACTACTATAATACTGCTCCTATGTACAATAATATAACTACTATAATACTGTCCCCTATGTACAAGAATATAACTACTATAATACTGCCCCTATGTACAAGAATATAACTACTATAATACTGCCCCTATGTACAAGAATATAACTACTATAATACTGCCCTAATGTACAAGAATATAACTATTATAATACTGTCTCCTATGTACAAGAATATAACTACTATAATACTGCTCCTATGTACAAGAATATAACTACTAATTTACTGCTCCTATGTACAAGAATATAATTACTATAATACTGCCTCCTATGTACAAGAATATAACTACTATAATACTGCCTCCTATGTACAAGAATATAACTACTATAATACTGCCTCCTATGTACAAGAATATAATTACTATAATACTGCTCCTATGTACAAGAATATAACTACTATAATACTGCCTCTTATGTACAAGAATATAACTACTATAATACTGCTCCCATGTACAAGAATATAACTACTATAATACTGCCTCCTATTTACAGGAATATAACTACTATAATACTGCCTTCTACGTACAAGAATATAACTACTATAATACTGCCTCCTATGTACAAGAATATAACTACTATAATACTGCCTCCTATGTACAAGAATATAATTACTATAATACTGCTCCTATGTACAAGAATATAACTACTATAATACTGCCTCTTATGTACAAGAATATAACTACTATAATACTGCTCCCATGTACAAGAATATAACTACTATAATACTGCCTCCTATTTACAGGAATATAACTACTATAATACTGCCTTCTACGTACAAGAATATAACTACTATAATACTGCCTCTTATGTACAAGAATATAACTACTATAATACTGCTCCCATGTACAAGAATATAACTACTATAATACTGCTCCTATGTACAAGAATATAACTACTATAATACTGCTCCTATGTACAAGAATATAACTACTATAATACTGCTCCTATGTACAAGAATATAACTACTATAATACTGCTCCTATGTACAAGAATATAACTACTATAATACTGCTCCTATGTACAGGAATATAACTACTATAATACTGCCTTCTACGTACAAGAATATAACTACTATAATACTGCCTCCTATGTACAAGAATATATCTACTATAATACTGCTCCTATGTACAAGAATATAACTACTATAATACTGCTCCTATGTACAAGAATATAACCTCTATAATACTGCCTCCCATGTACAAGAATATAACCACTATAATACTGCCTCCTATGTACAAGAATATAACTACTATAATACTGCTCCTATGTACAATAATATAACTACTATAATACTGCTCCTATGTACAAGAATATGACTACTATAATACTGCTCCTATGTACAAGAATATAACTACTATAATACTGCCTCCTATGTACAAGAATATAACTACTATAATACTGCTCCTATGTACAAGAATATAACTACTATAATACTGCTCCTATGTACAAGAATATAACTACTATAATACTGCTCCTATGTACAAGAATATAACTACTATAATACTGCTCCTATGTACAAGAATATAACTACTATAATACTGCTCCTATGTACAAGAATATAACCTCTATAATACTGCCTCCCATGTACAAGAATATAACTACTATAATACTGCTCCTATGTACAATAATATAACTACTATAATACTGCTCCTATGTACAAGAATATAACTACTATAATACTGCTCCTATGTACAAGAATATATCTACTATAATACTGCTCCTATGTACAAGAATATGACTACTATAATACTGCTCCTATGTACAAGAATATATCTACTATAATACTGCTCCTATGTACAAGAATATAACTACTATAATACTGCTCCTATGTACAAGAATATAACTACTATAATACTGCTCCTATGTACAAGAATATATCTACTATAATACTGCTCCTATGTACAAGAATATAACTACTATAATACTGCTCCTATGTACAAGAATATAACTACTATGATACTGCTCCTATGTACAAGAATATAACTACTATAATACTGCTCCTATGTACAAGAATATAACTGCTATAATACTGCTCCTATGTACAAGAATATAACTGCTATAATACTGCTCCTATGTACAAGAATATAACTACTATAATACTGCTCTTATGTACAAGAATATAACTACTATAATACTGCTCCCATGTACAAGAATATATCTACTATAATACTGTCTCCTATGTACAATAATATAACTACTATAATACTGCTCCTATGTACAATAATATAACTACTATAATACTGCTCCTATGTACAAGAATATAACTACTATAATACTGCTCCTATGTACAAGAATATAACTACTATAATACTGCTCCTATGTACAAGAATATAACTACTATAATACTGCCTCCTATGTACAAGAATATAACTACTATAATACTGCTCCTATGTACAAGAATATAACTACTATAATACTGCCTCCTATGTACAAGAATATAACTACTATAATACTGCTCCTATGTACAAGAATATAACTACTATAATACTGCTCCTATGTACAAGAATATAACTACTATAATACTGCTCCTATGTACAAGAATATAACTACTATAATACTGCTCCTATGTACAAGAATATAACTACTATAATACTTCTTCCTATGTACAAGAATATAACTACTATAATACTGCTCCTATGTACAAGAATATAACTACTATAATACTGCCTCCTATGTACAGGAATATAACTACTATAATACTACCTCCTATGTACAAGAATATAACTATCAATAGTGTGAATTCACACATCAGCACAAACTGCACGAAGTCATAGCGCTAGTCGACAAACAGAAAAAAACGTAATCATTTTATCTCTTTATCTTTATTATTTTAGATTCTGGAGTTGCGGTAAAGGTGTGAGTTGCTGTGCGAGCCCATTCATTTCTAGACTAGCACCTCTTCACCGCTATAGCTACACTCCTGCAATTCCATGTAAAAAAGCTAAACCCAAGACCATAGGCAGATTCATGGACAATTTCCAGGAGTACTAGGTCCATGATGTGTTTATGTGGAGTTACCCTTTAAATGCTATAAGTAGACATTTCCTTATTTCTGTGTCAGAAAATAATGACAGCAACGGTTTCCTTCATATCAGCAAGAGGCAGATCTGGACGGGCAGCAATTCTGTGCGGATAGTCACACTGGCGCAACTTCGGCTCGCTTTCTGTTGTCTTCAGGGGACCAAAGGCATCTGTTCTTGACTCGTATTGAATGAGTAAGTGGAGATAACATATTCACCACAAAATGGGTCACAAGCCCAAAACGATGACACGGCGCTATGGCAGGAACGATGGCTGATGGAAGCCAGCTGCAATATGTGCACATAGATAACCAAGAGGAATGCAGGGGACTTTGGTTATTCTAATGAAAATCTTTTGAAACTTTTTTTTTTCAAAAATAAAAATATAATTAGTGAATTAGATATTTTATTTATTTTATAATTATCATGCTGGTTTTCTTAAAATTATATTTATAGTTGTGTAAAAAATAAAATTAAAAGACTTTTTTTTATACAACCCAAATACAATAAAATAATTTCTAAATATGTAGAGAAAATTGACATTAAGGCCTCATGCACACGGCCGTTGTTTGGGTCTGCATCAGAGCCGCCGGCTCGGACGTGGACCCATTCACTTCAATGTGCTGTCCGCATCCGTGGCTCCGTTCCGCGGCCCCGCAAAAAAAAAATACAACATGTCCTATTCTTGTCCACGCTTTGCGGACAAAAATAGGCATTTATATTGCCGGCGCCCGTTCCGTTCCGCGAATTGCGGAAGGCAACACGGGCGGCTTCCGTTTATTGCGGACCGCAAAAAACGGCACGGCCGTGTGCACGAGGCCTAAAAGAAATATATATATAAAGAAAATGATTAAAAAGGTGTTCTAAATAATATATAGTACATCGACCAGCCAGAACATTGAAACCACTCGCAGACTTGAGCACCATTGATTATCTGGTAGCAACAGCACCCATCTGGGGGTGGAATATTAGGCAGGGCGTTGTAGCGGATGTGTTATAAGCAGGAAGAATTGGCAAGCGTAAGGAACTGAGGGTTTTCAAACTGGCCGGTCTTGTGGGGTGTTCCTGGTTTGTTATGGTTAGGAGTAGGACCTACCAAAGGTGGTCCAAAGGAAAGCTGGTTAACCAGTGACAGGGTTACGTGCATCCAAGGCTACGGCAGCAAAAATTGCTGAAAATGCTGCCTGTGCATTTGTGCCTTTGGAACCATTAGTGGAGTATCGGTATGCATACGCAAAATATGAAGGTAAAAACTGCCATATGTATGACCACTCAAGAGCAACTCCCACTCAACCTACCCTTTCATCCTGACCCTGAAGGAGCATACATCTAAAAAAAATGTGCTTATAAAGCCTCATGCACACGTCTGTGGAACAAAAATGTGCTTATAAAGTGTATTACTGTACTGCGGCAGCAGGAAGCGCACGGCGTCATAGCAACCAATGACGCCATGCGCTCCTGCACTCAGAAGACATCCAGGCCGGTATCACACGGACTTGTGCTTGCTCTCAAAATTGCGGCTCCTGATTGACAGCTATCTTGTACTGCACCTCAAAACATACAAATAGCGATCCACCACCATCCTTGTGGTCTAATACAACATCCTCAAAAACAGTGTTCCTCAACTCCAGTTCTTAGGACCCACCTGGTCATGTTTTCAGGATTTACATACGGTTGGGCAGGTGATATAATTAGTGTCAATGCATCAAGACTTGCCAGTTATGCCATATTCACACGTCAGTGATTTCGATCAGTGATTGTGAGCCAAAACCAGGATTGTAGCCTCCAGACATAAGGTATAAGAGAAAGATCTGCACCTGCTGTGTGTTTAGATTTTGGCTCAAAATCACTGACCGAGTGAATGAGGCCTTATTTATTCTGAGATATTCTCAAATTATGGACAGGTGGGCCCTGAGGACCAGAGGTGAGGAACATTCAAATACATCTTCAAGAATCTGGAAGCTTTGGAGTAGTAACTGGAGATTAAATAGAAGCATCGAGACAGGACATGGCAAAGTTATAGCTGTATGTAATAACATGAAACGTGGACAACATTGGAGAACGCGAAGAACTTTCGGACCTCTGGAGCACATCACATCTATCACACAGCAGCACCGGGATCAGATACGGATGAAATGTTCTCAGATACTTTATTATTAATGACCATGATGTCAACTGTGTCTTTAAGAATGTATTGATTGGATATGTTACTCTCCTTAGAGGGGCATTAGATGACAACTGTCACCATGGGCCTCACTGAAGGTTTAGGTTCTTTTTGTTGGCTACAAATTGCATCTAAGAGAACTGACATGTACTATAATTCCAGCAAGTAGAAAGTCCATCATACCACCAGCAGATCTCTCCAGTAGATATAATTTCTACCACTGTACCAGATACATAATGGGTTAAGACACGGTATAGGTTGTTAGTCTTTATGCCCATTGGGTGATGGCCTACAGTACCCCAAGTCTGCTTTTAGATGGCTGCAATACAGTGTCCATTGGTACAACATCCACATGGTTCTACAGAGCCAAAAGTATGTGATGTATGGTAATCTAGGTTCTGTTGGGTAGAATTGTTGGGGCGCCTGATCTTATGGCTGGAACATGGATGTTTTAAAGCCACCATATGCCAGCCATCAGAAGTGGCCTAAAGCTTTGTTATCAGCCACTCGGTGAAAAAAAGGCTCCTGTATCGGTGAACCACTTTTCCTTGAAAAAAAAAAAAAAGAAGAAGTAGTAATACAGACATGCATGCATGCCTTTGACCTCCATTTACTGTAGTGTCCCCATATCAGAGGTATGCATGGTGCACTTACCACCTACTCCGCTTCTCTGTCCTGGACAACCAGGAGGAACTTACAGGAGCGCGGCCAGTTAGCTGCTACTTGCACCAAGGAAAAGGAGTAGCTCGAGGACACTGAGCAGGCTTAGGACAGGGATATGATAAAGTTCTCCATGTCAGGTATGTATATGACTGACGGTTGCAGGAATGTAGGCAATAATAATAATCTGCCAAGTGTGAACCCTTAGGGCTGATTCACACGACCGTAATCAGCCGTATCTCCTTGGCTGGGCCCACTATGGCTCCCCTGACCCCAGAGGATGCAAATTGCATCAGTGTTGCATGGCGCAGTCCGTTCATATCTGATCACCGATCTAATGTACTGTACTCACAACATGAATAAAGTAAAATTGATCCACGATTAGTTATGAACTGACTGCACAATAAAGCACTATGATACAGTGAGTTAGGATCAGGGGAGCCAGGGAGATGCGGCCGACACGAACTGTTTCCCGGCCTGATCTTGGTTGTGTGAATCAGCCCTTAATACTACTCCTGCCTTAAAGCATACCTTAGATTTCAAAAGTTTGCATAATGGATGTAATTCTTTGTACAATCAAAACTGTGAAGGAAAAGCAGTTTATTAGGCTTCCCTAATGTCTTTCAGCCATATTATTCCCCTCTTCAACTGCACAGCTAGATGCATTTCTCTCACAAGCAGTTGAATCTGCCAGCACTGTACAGGTGTGATGTCCCTTCCCTTACTTTCTTCTATGTTTGCTTTCAGCTCAGAGAACCGATAAGGAGGAGGGAGATCACACTTAGACACAAAGGAGCCTCCTATTATCTTCAGAAGCCGTTCTTGTTTTTCTAAGCCTTGCTACACCCAAAAATCTCTCTCCCTCCTCCAGAGGCACACAAGGGGACCTTACACTTCTATGGGTGCTATATTTGGGATTTGTAACACTGATCTCTTCCCATCCCGTGGCTGAACTTGAAGGACCTGTGTCTTTCTTTGACCATATTAAAAGGGGTTATTCCATGATTAATGTAAAAAAAATAATATCAATCATATAGTACATGACAATCTCTTAGAACCAGCCCTGTACCTCCCATGGTTCCAGAGATCTCCCCATTCATTGCTCCAATTGCTAGATTTATAATCAAGTTGACAGCTCAAGGGGGGTGTCCTTTCTGCTGCAGCTCTCTCCCTATCACAGCTCAGGATGCAGCTGAAGGATGAAACCGAGCATGTGCGGCCATCTCAGTGAAGTGGACAGAGAAATAGAAAAACCCAAAAAACTGCAGGTGGCGCTATGCAGATAGTCTAATACATCAGTGGCTTTACAAAATTTTTAATCACAAGTCATAAAAGTATTCAGATCCAGGAAACTGTAGAATATTTTTCATATTCAATTCATGTACTATGATTAGGGACGAGCGAATCTACTTCGGATGAAACATCCGAAGTTGATTCGCATAAAACTTCGTTTCAATACTGTACGGAGCTCCGCACAGTATTCAAATGCATTGGCTCCGTACAGTATGGAAACGAAGCTTTATGCAAATCGACTTCGGATGTTTCATCCGAAGTCGATTCGCTCATCCCCAACTATGATACTTTTGTATGTGTGATAAATGAAGACACAACACTTTTTTTTTTACTAATAACTTTATTTAAATAAAGACACAAGAACTTCTATACTGAAAAAAATACAAAACAAAAGCCACACTTTTTTTCATTTTTGTTTCGAAGCAATATTGTGTGGTAACAGGAATACTGTAAAGCACGTCGGCTAAAAATAACAGAACGACTATGTACAAATCTTTCATTGATATTTAACAAAAAAATAAAAAATAATTCTACGGTTTAGAATAGACCAAACGGGAGGATTGCTAGGACATGTGCGGTAAGTCGGGATAGATTTTTCTATAACCTTGATTTAATGAGGTCAAAAAGAAAAGGGACGGAAAAAAAAAAAAAGAGCAAAAAAATAAAAATTTGTAAAAGTTAGCATCTCAGGAGGTGCATAAATGAGCGTTATTCTGCGCGAGTGACATTCATAACGTGCAATGGTGTGATGGTTCTCATTAGGAAGCGCAGATAACTACAAAACATGAGTTTGGGAGGACAAAAAAAAAATATTATATTAAAAAAAAAAATTGCAATTCGAGAATATAAATCATCTATCCACAGTCATGTTCACACATTCCATGTAATTTTATTTTAGTTTTTTTTGTAAAGACCTGAGATTAATTGCAATAAGTGCCATTCCTTTCTGCAGTGTTTTTATCTAAATACTGTGAGAACTGGCTTTAGCAACAAAAAAAAGAAAAAAAGAAAAAAGAAAAAACCCTGCTACTTAGGCTTAAACAAGTATAAAAATATAAATAGAAAAAATTAAATATCTCAATTGTCCACCTATGGTCATTAAGCTGAAAGTTTTTGTATTTTTTTTTTTACAATCATTCATTCAGAAACAACGGCAACAAGGAATCATTGAGAACAGACAAAGGCAACATTGTACAGGAGGATCGAACAGAAGAGAACACATTAAAAAAAATGGAATAAAGTTTACGTTAAAAGTGTGCAAAACAAACGAAAAAAAAAAAGTACTACTTCTAAGAATTTTGGTACGGGACGTGGCGCGCTGGGCCACGTGTTACAAACATTGGCAATGCACAGGGTGTGTGGAAAGTACAGACAAAAAAAAATAAAAAATTACTGATCCGATTGTAGGAAAAAGGTAATCATGAGCAATCAAAACTAGAAAAATAGATCTCACCTCTGGGGTGGGCTTTAGACTTTTTGATTTTCAGTGTATTGCTTGTGCTAGGTTTCAAAAGGAGTTTTGTTTTCTTTGTGCAGCTATTTTGTTCTACAGAAAAACAAAAACATTCTAATATTTTTTAATTTCAGTTGAGAATTTTATATATTTTTTTTAAACAAAAGGTGATGATAAAAGTGGATGATCTAGAAAGTAAAGGGGGGCACTCCAAAAATGAACACATGGCTCCTATTAGGTCTTGGTAAAAGGGTCTTTAGTTGGTCTGTAAAGCCTAATATATAGTTTGGCGCTGCACCGTTATCCTGGTTCTAGTGCCGATCCAGGAAGCGCCATATTTGCATCTGTTCAGACACAGGCATGGAGCTCTCCGCTGCATTGGAGGGAGGGCTGACAAACGACCGCAGTTAATTATTTAAAGAGGGTGGCCCATCTGAGACATTGATGGCACATCGCTAGGATATGCCAACAATGTCCAATAGGTGAGGGTCCCAGATGTAGGACCCTCAACTATCTTCAAAATGGAGAACAACCGCCTTCCATTCACCACGATGGGAGTTTGGCCATTTCTGGCAGTCCCACAGCGTTGGCAAGAGTGCCCTTTTAATCCACGGTTATGGGACTTCCAAAAACAGTCAGGAGCGCTTGGATAACTTTAATATAATAATACGTTTAACTAATATCTGCAAAGGAACCAAAGAACTTTTTATGTCCACTTAACGCTAGTGTCGCTGCTCTGTTTTTTTCACAACTACAGTAAGGAGAGAATTTTTTTGGTTGAAAAAATAATAATTACACAACAAAACCATGACTTTGGATATGTGATGGATCTTCTTGGTTAATGGGTTTGCAACAGATCAAAGGGGGTTTTCTGGAATTTTCATATCGATGACCTCTGACATCAATGTCAGATTGGTGGGGGGTCCAACTCCCGCCAATCCCCGCAGATTAGCTATATGAAAAAGTGGCAGCGCTCCATCAGCGCTTAGGACATGTGACCACACGGCTTCCTAAAAGAGCTGATCGGCATGAGTGCCATGAGTCGGATCTCTGAAGGTAGGCCATCAATATGAAAATCCAGAAGAAAAAAAAAAACACCCTAATACATCTGTTCCATGAGGACCTACTTGTTAAAAAACAAACATAAAATAAAAATAAAAAAAACACCATCAAGTTAAAAAAAAAAAAAATCTTGAACGAATTGCCCAATCCCACATTTTTTTATATATATAAAAAAAAATTATATAATTTTTTCCAGCATATGCCGTTTAGCGCAGGTCCACATGCCCATGCCTTCTCTCAACGTTCTATTTGCAGCAAAAGACCCCAACAGGTCCCAGCGGTCAATGCATGAGCCCTTACCCTCTAGGACTCCTGGATGGGGATACACGGACCCCTATGGCAGTACTATTCTACATCTAAGGCCTCTTGCACACGAACGTTGTGTGCCCGTGGCCGTATTGCGGCCCGCATTAAAAAAAAAAAAAAAATAGTACTTCTATTTTTTTGCGATGCGGACGGATCACGGAACCATTCAAGTTGAATGGGTCTCGATCCAAATTGCGGCCCCCAATGCACGGAACGGATGCACAAAGTTCATGTGCAAGAGGCCTAAGGCAGAGCAGCAAGATTGTATTAATCCAGTTTAATTTCAAGGCGCATATTAGAAAATATGGCTCAACAATGGACAAAAAAAAAATTTCAATAAAAAAACATTTGCTATTTCCCAAAAAAACCTTTTAAGGCAACATTGATTTTTTATATTTTTTTTTAAATTAAATTTATTTTACTAGGAACCAGTAATCATCAGGTATGAACCATGACAGGCCTCAAATTTTTGTAACTCACTCCTGGTCAATAAATAGACCAGGCACTGGAGTGAATATAGATTTAATCAACACATGGCCCACCTTTTTGGTCATGAAGCCGATGGGTTTAGCCTTCGGAACGGCTGTTACAGATATAAAAAATAAATAAATCTGTCAACGGGAAAGAAGGTCACGCGTTACAAGGACCCATCTTTGAAATACCTACCAAAAATTTGAATTGTGTGGGACAACATTCTAACAGTCTATAAGACCGCTCTGTATAAATGGTAGTGGTGCTGGGCGGTAGGGGTTGGGTCACGAGGCTTGACTTACACCACTGTACATTGATTCTACAAGGATTGCTGGTTCTTCCTGGTGACCCATGTCCTGGACATTCACAGTTTTGGAAACCAATCCAAGAGGGAATGTCACAAAAGGACAAAAAAAAAATTATAATAATAATTACGTTTTAAGATGTGGTTTACATTCCAAGTTACCTGAGTTTTAGACTTCAGCTGAAGTACCTGAAAAATAAGCCTTGGGACGGGCATCGTGCTTCTAGGGTATCTCTGCCATTTGGGGTGTAGGGGGGGGAGGGGAGTGGGTCACATCCTACACATCGACCCTCCTTCCGCCTTATCTGATGTACATCTGCCAAAATTTGGAGGAATTGTAAACATAATCCTCTAGTACAGCATTCCTCATAGGATACGACACCAAAAATAATAAAAATTATAGTGGATTTGTTAGAATATACAAAGCTTATTTCAGGTTTCGAGCACAGAAAGCTGATGTTTCACCAGCTGTGACACTAAGTGCAGAGTCCACAGTGTTCTCCTTCGAAGAGATGGCTAAATTTGTGCTAATTACCAGTCTTCAGTTGGAGACCGAAAAGGGGGTCAGGGGCAGGTTTAAAGAAAAACAAAAACATTTCGGTCCCAATCCAGGATAAAACATTGGCAGATATGAGAATTTAAGCGAAGCAGTAGTTTTTCTTCTTTAATTTTGAATTCTTAATATTGATCAGACAGCGTTAACCAAACCACATGCAGACGTTGTAAATCTGGCTTCAAGTTCAGCGTGACGGTCACAGAGGCCAGCTCTGCCCCGGGTTAGATTACAACGTGGTTGTGAGGAGAATGGGGAGGGGACAGCTGGTCTTCGGACAGCCGCTCCACCCCGTTTTGCTGCTCTTGCGAGGTTGCATGTCCGTTGGTTTCAGTGTTGTCTACTTTGCTGGTGGCATTGTCGGTCAGGGAAGAAGAAGAGACCCGAGATGAGAGGTGCTCGACAGTCACTGCGCTCACAGCAGAACTCGGAGCTGCGTTTGGAGGGGTCTTCAAGGTTAGGTCTGGAGCTATGAGCAAAGAGCCCAATAATTTTACAGGACAGAATGCTGATCCCGTGGGAATGAAGTTAACTTTGTTTTTGTCAGGGCATGAAAGGAGAGCTGTAGGGGGCGGCTGACGAGACCTGCAGAGCAAACAACATTACAGTACATCAGGTTACAGAACCTTTCATGTAACCACTAAGATAAAACACAACTTCAATGTTCACAAAAACCTGATTAATAAGGCCAGAACATGACACCTCCTGGCCTCAGCGCAGTGATAATACAGCATCGAACTGGAGAGAAGACGGTAGCGTCCAGGCCTTGCCAATCTCCAGCTAGGCACTATTAAATCAGATTTTTCCATAAATTTAGATGAAAGAAAGAAAGAAAAAAAAAAAAAACTCATGGCCTTGAAATGTCAGTGAGATGAGAAGACTAGCCTGATGGGAAACATCTTCAATATTTGCTAATGTAGTCCTTATTGAGGGCAGGAAGAAGCTACACAATAAACTGGTGGCCATTAATACAATGGGATTATGCAGCAAGTAATAGGAACCTAACAAAGTCCCACCTGGGAAAGGGACCCTGTACAGAGCCCTAAACCACAAAGCAAAAGGGCAATTCGAGGTTCCCCATGATGAAATGGAGAAAGAACTTGCATTGCTACACTCAAGTGATCAAATAGTCATTAAATTTAGAATAGTCAATAAAAAACAAGGTCACCTATTATAATTTCTCAAAACAGGCATCTTAAAAGGGGTTCTGCACTTTCATTTAACTGATGATCTATCCTCTGGATAGATCATCAGCTTCTGATCGGCGGGGGTCCGACACCTGGGACCCCTGCCGATCAGCTGTTTGAGAAGGCAGCGGCGCTCCATTCAAATGAACAGAGCCTAGCCCCGCCCACACTAGTTGATACTAGTCGTGACGTCAGTGGGCCGGCGGTAAACAGTGAGAAGGCCGCGGCTCTACTGGAGCGCCGCTGCCTTCTCAAACAGCTGATCGGCGGGGGTCCTGGGTGTCGGACCCCCGCCGATCAGAAGCTGATGATCTATCCAGAGGATAGATCATCAGTTACACGAAAGTGCAGAACCCCTTTAAGGGTGTTTGTTTTTGTTTTTTTGATGCTTTAAACAATGTATTTTTTACAATTTGTGCCGGTATAGACTGGTCTTTCAGTTGGTACCAAAGCAGGATCAATATCTGCCCCTCTACCATCTGCAATAAAATGTGCCCGACTTTATACAAAAAAAAAAATCTAGAATGCTTGCACTCTCTACCGCACTGAAGAACACCAAATATCATTGCTGTAATTCCAGGGAACTTTTTTTTGTGCTCGCTCTCGGTGCCAAGGAAATTTGCCTTTGTAAGTGGTGGCGCATTAAGATCACGTGCAATTTTGTTCACTTCCATTTGCGTCATAAATGGAAAAAAAATATTAAAAACTCAAAAATTTCAAGAACCAATAAAATTAAAAGGGTTGTCCAGGGTTCTTAAGTGATGGCCTATCCTGAAGATGGGCCATCACTAACTGACCGGCGGAGGCCCGCTACTCCACACCCCACCGATCAGCTGGTCTGTGTAGCTCCACTGATGTAAGTCAGCGCCGGAGCTACACAGCAGCAGCGCGAGATGGCTACTACAGCGTTGCCATCATTGACCTCAATACAACACCACAGCTGGTTACACTGAAGTGAATGGAAGCAGTGCTGCAATGACCAGCTCTGTCTGCTACACAATGGACAGAGCCGTCTAGATCTGGAACCGCTCCTGAGCAGCTGATCAGTGGGGCTGCCGGGTGCTGGACCCCCATGTATCAGTACAATTTAAAACAGGGTGTCTAGTGCTTTTTAGGATAGGCCATCAATATCGGAGTTAACTTATACCAAATTAGATTTTCTACAATAAATTTGTTCACGTTGAATTTTTTTTTTAATGTAAAACGTTAAAAAGGACTGAACAAATTTCCTAGCATAGTCATAATTTAGGGTGATACAACATAAGGAAATGTAGGCTTATTACCAAATGTTACTAGCTCACGCTATCTTAGGCCCTTGTATATATCTGGGACATGCCCTTCCTTGAGGTGGGGAAGAAATACAAAAAACAGTAAAAAGCATAATAAAACCAGAATAAATCAATAGTAATTAAATAATTAAAACAAATAAAGTAAAAAGGACAAAAAAATAAAATAAATGAAAAATACAATTTAATTTTTTTTTTTATAAATACGAGGGAGAGTCAAAAATTTACCCACACTCTGGCTGTAGAATTTCCATTAATCAACTTTCAGAAAGGATGAATCCATTATTTTTTGACATAGACAGACTGTATTGAAAAGCAGGTTATCTGTCAACAAGCTTTCGTATTCCCTCAATATAAAAAATATATTGGGCTGAGCTGTGAGCCATGAATGCACCGCTGTGTTCGCCTCTTCATCGGATGTGAACCTTCGTCCTCGTAGGGCCACATAACCCACTGGCACTCATACATCCAACAGAATCGGCTCAGGGGTACGCTCAGGGTTGTCATCAGTCGTGGATGGGTGTCAGTCTCCTTCATGGCAGACTCTTGTGTGACCTTCTCTATCCATTCATACACACTTCTTCACAATATAACATTCTTCATACTGTGCACAGAGTCCTCGATAAATATCGGCACCGGACAAACCTTCAGACCACAGAACTAATCGCTGCACGCTGCGCTCTTTCATGTTACTCACAAGAGGGGCAGCCACTGTTTCTCGCGCCACAGTGTCAAATGAACGTAACATGTTAAAACCCGCACAGTAGAGACTGGCAACAGCATGTCGAAAAATGATGGATTTGTATTTTTTGAAAGTTGATTAAAAAAAATTCTACAGCCGGAGTGCGGATAATGTTTGACTCAAACCGATTTATTGTACGAGGGCGATTCTAATGGTCATATTGTGACCAAAAGTAAAATAAACTAAGAGGCCAGAAAGAAAAGGGGGAAAAAAAAAAAATACTAAAATACCAATAGTAAAAATAACAGACCACTGAGTGCAAATAACAAATGATCACATTACTATAATTAATAGTAATATACTACAAAATGTAATATACTATAAAAATAATAATCATAATACTTCAGAGGCCTTCAGTCAAGTCGTATTTGCTGTGACAGCTGTACTACTGAAGCTGCAGGTCTGAACAAAGCAGTCGATAATGGAAAAATGTACTTTCCAGCTACACAAAAGGGAATCTGTCACCTGTTTTACCATATGTAACCCGACAATGCGCTGTAGTTCCCTCGAACATCATTCAGACCATAGCTCTGTTAGCTTTAGCCACTCCACAGCAAACTAACTTTAAACGATATACAAACGAGGCAGAAAGTGCCCAGCAGGGCGTCATCAATTGTTCAAAGACCTCCTCTCCAGTCGCTGCCAGTACCTCCTCTTTCTCCACTAGCGCTTACAACCCTGTCCCCGCTGCTGCAATGTCACTAGTTCCATCTCCCTCTGTCCTTGGCATCTTCTCTTTCACTGAAATCACAGGCAGAGACCAGGAATATGACTGCGCTTGCTCACTGCCTTACCTGCAGTGGGGATCCGTACTCACTGTAGGTATAGCGCATGCTCCACTAGAGGGGGGGGGAGGCCTCTAGGGAGAGGCGGGCCCTCGGCCGATCATTCAGAGATCACTTTCTGGGGGTGAGAAACGTGGATAACACTAACAAAGATATGGTCTGAACGATGTTTGAGGGAACTACATTGTCACAGGTTACAAATGGTAGAGATAGGTGACCGGTGAAGCGGCAGCAGTGGCGATGTCCTAGCATCTCATCAGCTGGGTTCCCTTTATGCATTTTTTAGGGCTCTTTCACACCTGCGTTCTTTTCTTCCGGCATAGAGTTCCGTCGTCAGGGCTCTATGCCGGAAGAATCCTGATCAGTTTTATCCTAATGCATTCTGAATGGAGAGAAATCCATTCAGGATGCATCAGGATGTCTTCAGTTCCGGACCGGAACGTTTTTTGGCCGGAGAAAATACCGCAGCATGCTGCGCTTTTTGCTCCGGCCAAAAATCCTGAACACTTGCCGCAAGGCCGGATCCGGAATTAATGCCCATTGAAAGGCATTAATCCGGATACGGCCTTAAGCTAAACGTCGTTTCGGGGCATTACCGGATCAGACGTTTAGCTTTTTCTGAATGGTTACCATGGCTGCCAGGACGCTAAAGTCCTGTTTGCCATGGTAAAGTGTAGTGGGGAGCAGTATACTTACCGTCCGTGCGGCTCCCGGGGCGCTTCAGAGTGACGTCAGGGCGCCCCACGCGCATGGATGACGTGATCGCATTCTGGAGCGCCCCGGGAGCCGCACGGACGGTAAGTATACTGCTCCCCCGCTCCCCACTACTACTATGGCAACCAGGACTTTAATAGCGTCCTGGCTGCCATAGTAACACTGAATGCATTTTGAAGACAGATCAGTCTTCAAATGCTTTCAGTTCACTTGCGGTGTTACGGATGCGGCGGGCACTTCCGGTAAATGGAGTACACGACGGATCCGGACAACGCAAGTGTGAAAGAGCCCTTAGATTTGCGGTTGAACATACAGGAAAAGAAAAACAAAAAAAAAAAAAAAAAAACACAAAAAACTTTGCTGCAGAGGTAGGTAGGCCGCCCGCGGTTGTCCAGTGGATGGTTACCACCAAGTGCTCGTCACCCCGCCCCCTGGACAGCCGCAGGGAACCTAGAACCCCCTTTCACTTCTAAGGCAGCCGCCAGCTGACAAAAAGGCATTACTTACGAAATCTCCTCAAAGACCTTGACCCGCTCACATCCCTCTGGGGGCTCTCGTTTGAACATGTAGCTGTTGTTTGGTTTGGGAGAGGAGGCATACTTGGGCAGCGGTGAGCTATTCCCACTGTCTGAAAATTTAAACAGGGATATTACCAGTGATTGGAGGGCAACAGGCAAAAAAAAAAAAATCCAACTTGCAAACCAGTAGAGTATTCAGACTAGTGATTTTTTTTTTATATATATTTTTTTATTTATATATAAAAAAAAATGAATGCCCTTTATTTAGAAAGATGGGGCGGGGGGTATTTTTTGTAGCCCAGGATGAAAAGCAGAGGCAAAAAACAGACGAATAACTGTATACAGTATAATTAGCAGAGTAATGATTAGTACAGGACATGCAGACGCCAGGGAGGTTACTGACATTTTATTAGTAGGTGGAAAATTTTGGGTAAATGTGTTCAGAACAGTAATGCTTTACTAAAAAATGGAGTATCCCAGCAGCAGACCCAATAGGGGATTTACAGAGTGACGAAAATCCATTCTAAAACATGGGTTTAAAAGTGGAAGATACAAGAACTTTTTTCATGTCATCACCCCTCTTACTGCTATCCATCGCCCTGCAAAGCCTCCAGTGACCCTAGGGAGGGAGAGCATGGGTTTATATTCTTGTTATCACCCCCTTTAAAAGCCTGTTAATGCCATATCTTTCTGTAACAACCTCCACAGGGGAGACAGGATACAGAAACTTTTCTTCATGTTATCACCACTTTGTCAGGGAGGACGTCTGCCCTCTAAGGCTACTTTCACACCTGCGTTAGGTGCGGATGCGTTTGAATTACCATGAACAAAAAAATAAAAATAAATTATAATAATGCAAACGGGTCCGTTTTGACTTACCATGAAAATCAATGGGAGGCGGATCCGTTTTCAATTACACCATATTGTGTCAGTGAAAACGGATCTGTCCCCATTGACTTACATTGTAAGTCAGGACGGATCCGTTTGGCTCCGCATCGTCAGGCGGACATCAAAACGCTGCAAGCAGCCTCCAGAGCGGAATGGAGGCTGAACGGAGGCAAACTGATGCATTCTGGACGGATCCTTATCCTGCTCAATACTAAGGAAATCCTGAAAACGTGACTGGTAGGTGGTCCCGAGGATCGGAGTTGAGAAACCCTGCCCTAAACCCTTACTGAGCGGCCTGGACTCTCACTCATACTGATTAACAGGGATCGGTTTCAGTTGTGGAAGCAGGACCAGAATTTATTCAAGAAATCTTCCAATCAATGTCAGCAAGCACAGCTCTTGAAAACTACAAGCAATTTAACCACAAAGCATTTTATACATTGTCTCCCGCTGACGCTACCCATTCTGTAACTCACATAGAATTGAATGGACAGTACTGTGAACATGAGCGAGAGATAGCTGTGGGTCCCAGAGTTGGGACCTGCATCTATCAGACATGTATGGCAAACACTGTAGATACACCACAAATGTCTAATGTGTGAATACCCCTTTACCTTTTATGCCTCCTAATGATGAAATGACTCTGCTCACCCTGTCCCAGCCTACATAACAAAGCTGACACAAGCTACAGAAAATAAGAATCCCCAACCCACTGTGTCTGCACTACTGGTCAGTATAAAACTACAACATTTCAGACAGATTTGATTTTTGGGAATAGGCACCTAAAAAAATGATGGTAACAAAAAACAAACAAACCCAGGTTAAAATAAAAAGTCATTTTCTAATAAAAAAAAAACAAAAAACTTTTGCAGTCCACAAAAGACCGGGCAATATTCTATGGGGGAGCTCTTGGAGAAATATTTATGGTAGTTAAAGGGTTTTCCAGGATTAGAAACACCTGTCCTTGGGTTGCGTCCAGAAGTGCTGCAATATCACACTTATGCCTCTTTCACACGACCGTATGGCTTTTTCAGTGTTTCGTGGGCCGCTCTTTCCGGATCCGTTTTTTGTTTCCGTTGCGTTTCCGTTTCTCCGTATGGCATATACATAGAAAAAATTGGGCTGGGCATAACATTGTCAATAGATGGTTCCGCAAAAACGGAACGGAAACGGAAGACATACGGATGCATTTCCGTATGTGTTTCGTTTTTTTTGCGGACCCATTGACTTGAATGGAGCCACGGAACGTGATTTGCGGACAATTATAGGACAAGACTCAAAATGTAGCGGAACGGAAATGCGAACATACGGAAACTGAATGCTCACGGAGTACATTCCGTTTTTTTGGCGGACCCATTGAAATGAATGGTTCCGTATACGGAACGCAATAAACGGCCCGTATAAAACGTTTGTGTGAACGAGCCCTTAACCTGTGGTCAGGGGTGGAACTGTTTTTGGAAGAAAGCAGCCACGTTCTAATCCTGGATAATCCCTTCAGGCTGGGTTCATAAGTGACGTGAAAAAAAAAAAAAAAAAAGTCACGTGTCAACCTGACCTTAAAAGGGGTTTCTGAGATATTTTTAATGATGACCTATCCTCTGGATCGGTGGGAATTTGACAAACTGGGCCCCACCGACGAGCTGCTTGAAAAAGCAGACGCTCGCTGTAGCACCGCTGTCTTCATCAGCTTTTCCTAGCCATGTGATGTCACATTCATCGGTTACATGACCTAGGCGCCGCTCAGCCCCATAGAAGTGAATGGGGTTGCGCTGCAATACCATGCACAACCACTATTCAATGTATGGCGCTGTGCTTGGTGAGCTAAGAAGGGCTCCCAATCAGATACCGATGACCTATCCAGTATAGGTCATCAGTAAAAATAGCTCGGAAAACCTCATAAAAGTAGCAGAAAATAAATCAGAAGCCACAACACTGAGAAACCAGGTGCCTAATGATTATCCAAAGTTGGGCCCTGGTTCTCCTCAGTCATTGCCCACAGTAAAGGACCTGGTGGGTGTGTAATTTGTTAAAACACACTAGAGGCACCTTTCCACACAGACTAATTATGGCATTCAACATTTGTGGTGAGCGCCCCCTAGTTTTCAGAGACACTCCAAAAATTTAGGTAAAGGCACCAGTCTGGTTTCCCTCTGTTCCAGTGTTCCCTCATGGTCTTCATTTCCGATGCTGCAGCCACGATTTTGCAGACTACCCCAAGTGATCACTGCTGCCAATCACTGGCCTCAGCAGACACATGGGGTAGTCAGGGAGCACTACAACAGCCAGTATCAGGCAGATGAGTAAAATTTCAGAATAAGAACTGAGTTTTAGACCTTAATCGCTTCAACCACCGTTACGTACCCATACATTACAGTGGTTGTGGGAATGTATGGAGCAGGTTGCTGCGGAGACCCAGCACCATATGCGGCGGATGCCGGCTATATCATACAGCAGACACCCGGCTGCAATGAAGGGGGATGATGATCACACCTGCAAGGAAGGACAGAGGGATGCAGCTCCCTCTAACTTCCAGTCAGAGCCTCCACAGCGATATCGTGGGACTCCGATTGGTTACCATGGCAGCCTGGACGCTGTTGAATCCTTCCAGGGCTGCCAGGTAAGCTCCCTGCTGCGCTGTGCTCGTGGCATAGCTCAGCAAGGAGTGTGGTATAATGCCATTCACCTTAACACATCTCTATTAGGGGGAATAGGCCAAGGGATGAAAAGATCCCAGCTTCCTAAGGGAGCTAATAATGATCAGTAATAAAAAAAAAATTAAAAAAAAGTTTAAATCACACCCCTTTCGCAATTTTACATATAAAAACCGGAATTAGACTTACCGGTAATTTTGTTTCCATGAAAATCACCATGACGGCCACACAGGAGGTTGACCCATGAGCTCTGTAGGGGCAGGAACAGAAAAGAGGTTAAATTGCCCCCTCCCACCTCCACTCCCCAGTGTTTCAAAGATTACCGAGTGCTAGAATCATAAGCAAAATAATTCAAGGTATTACATCATACCCCGAAAGGGAGACAAAGGTATTACTTCATACCAATAAAATAAAAAAAGTGAAGGGAAATACAGGCCGTCATGGTGATTTCATGGAAACAAAATTACCTGCAAGTCTAATTCCGGTTTTCCATTTCATCACCATGACGGCCACACAGGAGAATTATAAAATTATACATTTTAGGGGGAGGGGCAACCGCTTGAAGGACTTTGCGTCCATAGGAAAGGTCAGAAGACCTGGATAAGTCTAAGCGGTAATGTATGACAAAAGTGTGTATGCTTGACCAGGTGGCCGCCCTGCATATGTCATCTAGCGAAGCTCCTGCTCTTTCTGCAAAGGTGGTGGAAACTGCTCTAGTGGAATGGGCCCAACGTTTGCGGGTGGATCCAGGTTCTGAAGCTTGTAGGAGAGAGAGATGGTATCTTTAATCCATTGGGCAATTGAGGACCTAGAGACCTTCAAGCCCCTATTCTTTCCTGCAAACTGGTTGAGAAGACTGTCAGATTTTCTAAAGTCTTTTGTGGCTTCCAGGTATCTCAGTACAGTGCGTTTGACGTCAAGAGTATGGAAGTCACTTTCCCTCTGGTTTTTTGGTTTGTCGCAAAAGGATGGGAGGATGATTTCCTGACTTCTGTGATAGTTGGAGACTACCTTGGGCATAAATCCTGGATCTAGTTTTATGATTTTGTCGTCAAAGATAGTGAGATAAGGTTCTCTTATGGAGAGTGCTTGTATCTCTCCCAGTCTCCAGGCTGAAGTAATAGCTATGAGAAATGAGGTCTTGAAGGAGAGTATTTTTATTGTGCAGTCTTCCAGGGGTTCAAAAGGAGGATGCATAAGTACGTTAAGGACTAGGTTTAGGTCCCAGGTAGGAGTACGAGATCTTAAGGAGGGCCTTAGCCTGATTGCTGCTCTGATAAACCGCTTAAACCACCTATGATCAGCGAGACTGGTGTCGAAAAAAGGTACTAAGTGTGGAGATTTGCACTTTCAATGTAGAGGGAGTAAGCGAGTAAGCCCCATCTCCAGACCGTTCTGTAAGAAGTCAAGGATCTTCTGGATGTTAGGTTCTATCTCACCAGACCATGAGCAAAACCTTTTCCATATTTTAAAAGGTATATTGCGGATGTCACTTTTTTTCCCGACCGTATTTCATTGTAGAAATGACTGTCAGAAAGACCTTGGTGTTTCAGTATGGCGACCTCAGGATCCAGGCTGTGAGCTTGAAGAACTCTGGATGAGGGTGAAGGATAGGACCTTGGTGAAGAATGTCCCGGATGGGTGGTAACTTCCAGGGTTCCTCTATTGCTAGTTTCCGGGGTAGGGGAAACCAGCTCTTTGGCCAAAAGGGTGTGATCAGTATAACAGTCGTCCTCCCTTCCATGATTTTCTGAATTCTCAGAATCAGGGAGAGAGGGGGAAAGGCGTATGCCAAGCCCCAATTCCAAATCAGTGATAGAGCATCGATTCTCCAGGGGTGGTCTCTTGGGTTCAGCGAACAGAATGTTCTTAGTCTTGCATTTTCTTTTGAGGCGAACAGGTCTATCGTGGGGAGGCCCTATATCCTGGTTATCGTCTCGAACACTTCTTGTTTCAATGACCACTCTGAGTGGTCTATTTTCTGTCTGCTGAGGAAGTCTGCTTCCTGGTTCAGAGAGCCCTTCAAGTGGACTGCCGAGATAGATCGCACTGCTTTCTCTGCCCAGGAGAATATTTCTTCCGCAACACTCTGGAGTCTTTTTGAGCATGTACCTCCCTGGTGTCTGAGGTATGAGACAGTTGTCATGTTGTCCGATAGGATCTTTACATGGCGGTTTTTTAGAAGCTCCCTGGCTGCATTCAGGCTCTTCCAGACAGCGTACAGTTCCCTGAAATTCGAAGATTGATTGGACGTTTCCTTCCCCCAGGAGCCCTGGTAGTATCTGTCCTCGACCTTTGCCCCCCAGCCTGATTTGCTGGCGTCCGTTTGGATTGTGATTGATGGGGATCTGCTCCATGGGACTCCCCTGGACAAGTTTCTCTCCACTGTCCACCAGGATAGGGATATCTTTACGGAGTTTGGGATCCACAACCTGTGGTCTAAATATCCAAATATTTTGTTCCACCGATTCAGAATCCAGCTTTGCATGACACGATAATGTGCCTGAGCCCATTCTACTAAGGGGATGCAGGAAGTTAGAAGGCCCAAAAGGGCTCATCGCCTCTCTTATAGAACATTCTCTTTTCAATTTGAATCTTCTTACCTTCTGTTTGAGGGCCTGGATTTTGACCTGAGGGAGAGAGGTTTTTTGTTTTTGTGAGTCCAGGGTTACACCTAGGAAGGTCACGCTCGTGGAGGGATGTAGAACGGACTTTCACTATCCAGCCCAGCTCCGCCAGACGGGACAAAAATGTTTCTAAGTGAGGTAGAAGGAGAGTCCTTGAATCGCCTATGATCAAAAAGTCGTCCAGGTATGGTACTATGTTGAGTCCCTCTTGTCTCATAGGTGCCACCATTTCTATTACCAGTTTTGTAAAGAGTCTCGGAGCAGATGAGATCCCAAATGGGAGGGCTGTGAACTGGAAATGGAGGATCCGGTTGTGTAAGTCCTGAACTGCAAATCTTAGGAATTTTTGATGGTTGGGATGGATTGGGATATGATAATATGCGTCCCTTAAATAGACCGAGCACATGGCTGCTCCCATATTTATTAGGGGGATAATCGACTTCAGGGATTCCATCTTGAATCTCCTGTATAGGACAAATTTGTTCAAGTGCTTCAGATTTATTATCGTGCGAAATGATCCTTCTTTCTTACTAGAAACAGAGTCGAATAGTATCCCTGTTTTAATTGGGAAACTGGGACTGGAACTACCGCTCCTTTTTCCACTAGTTCCTGGACACCCGAAAGAATGTTTTGCCTGGAATTTCTAGAGCCTACATTTGTGATAACAAATTTTGTTGGGGGGATGGAAGTGAACTCTATTTTGTATCCTGACCGAATGATTTCCAGAGCCCAGTGATTTTTTGTTATCTTCTCCCAGGGGCCGAGGAAATCTCTCAGCCTCCCCCCAACAATGGCGTCATTGCTTGTCATCAGACTTAGTCTGGGGTTTGAAAAGGAAACCTTTACCCCCTTTAGGGTAGGCCCAGCGGCCTGATTTGCCCTTGCCCTTATAGGACCTGTTCTGGCTGGCATAAGGACGAAAGGACTGGTTCCTTCTATGGGGTCTATCTTCTGGGAAGCCCTTCTTTTTATCCACAGCCTTCTCTAGGATTTTGTCTAAGACAGGGCCAAACACGTATTCCCCTGAGAAGGGGATTGAGTAGAGCTTCATCTTGGAGGCTTTGTCCCCTGACCAGGACTTCATCCATAGCGCTCTACGAGCAGTATTAGATAAGCTCGCATCCCTGGCGTTGAATCTAATGGATTCGGCCGAGGAGTCAGCTAAAATCCCTGTAGTAGATTTCAGTAGTGGTAAGGACTGAAGGATTTCTTCCCTAGAAGTTCTGTTCCTTAAATGATTCTCCAGTTCATTCAGCCACAAGAATATGGATCTGGCCACGGATGTGGCCGCTATATTAGTTTTGAGCCTGTACATGATTTTCTTAGAAGGGCGCCCGCTTTGCGTTCCATGGCATCTTTAAGCTGAGCCGCATCTTCAAATGGCAAAGCGATCTTTTTATTTACTTTTGCCACCTGGACATCTATTTTTGGAGTTTCATCAAACAGTTTTGACTGAGAAGGGTCAAAAACTAAACTGTTTTTGAATTCTTAGAAATTCCCAATCTTTTCTCTGGTTCAGACCATTCCTCCAACACCATGTCTCTGATGATCTCATTTATGGGAAATACCATTGCCCTTTTCACTCTCAGCCCCCCGAACATTTCATCCTGGATGGAATGAGTGTTAGGGGCCTCCTTAATCCCCATGGTGGCACGAACCGCTTTTAATAGGTCGTGCATATCCATAGAGAAATAGAATTTCCTATCACTCTCCGAAATTTCTCCTCCGGAAAGGGAGGCGTCCTCTTCCCACAGTCTGGAGGAGGAAGCCTCATCCTCCATGTCCGAATCCGAAGAAATATCTTTTATCCTTGGCCGTTTAGGGGGTTGAGGTTGGGGATCGGGTACCCCAGACCTGGCGGCTCTCAGCTCCTCCTGAACCACCAAACGGATGCTTTCCATAAGCGAAGGCTGTTCTTGGCGGATTACGTCCGAAATACAGTCCTTGCATAACTTTTTTGCATATCCCTCAGGTAATTTTTTTGAGCAAGTTAAACAACGGTAAGGCTTTTTAATCTTTTTCTGTGCCTCCTTAACCTGGGGATATGAAAAATAAAGATGGAGGAGAGCCGTCAGGGAAAGACATGAGGATTTACCAAAAAGTTTAACAGTTTAAGAAAATAGGGGTCCCGCCAGGGGGACTTACGGGAGGCAGTATGGGGGCATCAGGCTCCATAGAAACCTGCAGCTCAGGACCAGACATGCTGGGGGTGCCAGTGGATATCTGGTACTTACTCAGACCTCAGATCGGCGTCTGCCGTGGCTTGCCCGCTTCTTATACTGCTCTGCCTCCCGTCCATGAAGACTTCCGGGTTGGTCACATGACCGGGACCCAGAAGTGACGTCATTACTCATAGACGTCGGCGTGCATGCACGCCGGCCGCTGCACTGCACTGCCCTCTCCACCGGGGGAGAGGAGGAACCATGCGGCCCGGGAGCAGGCTCCGGATGAACCAGAACGAGTCCTCCCAATAACCCCAGCCCAGCATAAGCACGCAGCTGCCAGCGGACTGGGAAGCTCCCACTGGAAAGACCAGGAGACCGTCCTCGGACCTCCTGGGAGCTAAAGTAAAAAAATATAAAAAAAGAAGAAAAAAAGGATAGCTTCCTCTTCATCTCCCTGACGTGCAGGGAGACTCTTCTCCGCCCCTGGCCTCAGTAGGGATAGGAACACTGGGGAGTGGAGGTGGGAGGGGGCAATTTAACCTCTTCTCTGTTCCTGCCCCTACAGAGGTCATGGGTCAACCTCCTGTGTGGCTGTCATGGTGATGAAATGGAAAATATATTGCCACGTCCGAAAATGTCTGAATAAAATAAATAAAAAGGTGTATGCATTACAAAAATGGCACCAATAAAAAGTACAGCAGTTCGCAAAAATAAAATAAAAACAAGCCATCATACAATTCGGTGGATGAAAAAAAAAAAAAAAATTATATAAAATATATATATATGTTATGGCTGTCAGAAAATGGTGCATGATGCAAAGAAAATTTAGATTTTTTTTCAAAGGTTATTATTTTTTATTTTTTTAAGTAGTAGAGAAAAAAAAACCTACACAAGTTTGGTATTGCTGTATCATGTCAATTTAGCACACACCGAATACAGTGATGTCATTTTTCAATTTAACCCCACAAATTATTTTTTTCCTGTCTTCCCAATAACAGACATGGTAAATTAAATGAAGGCATTAAAAAAGAACAACTTATCCTGCAAAAAATGAAGCCCTCATATGGCTACATGAACAGAAAATTAATGGGCCCGGTACTTAAGGGGTTTAGCATACGTTCACACAGGATTAAAGAGCTGCGGATCTTTGTGCAGCCAACCTGCATCATTTTAAGTACCTGAAAAGTGAATCAGATTTTAATAAATCTCACCCAAAAGCTACAGAAAAGAAACTGTGTAATCTGACAGGGGGTGCGGATTTTAAAAAATCACATCCTGTCTATTTAAAGGTGTTATCTCATGAATGGTGTAAAAAATTAAAATCAGACATCATATAGGACATGCCAATCTCTTTCTAACAAAGCTAGAACCAGCCCTGAACCTCACGTGGATCCAGAGATCGCCACATTAATTGCTCTGCTAGATTTATATCAAACCGACAGCTCAGGGGAGTGTCTTTACTGCTGCAGCTAAGGGGGCGTGTCCATGCTCTGCCTATCACAGCTCAGGGGAGTGTCTTTACTGCTGCAGCTAAGGGGGCGTGTCCATGCTCTGCCTATCACAGTTCAGGAGGCAGTTGAATGATGAAACTGAGCATGTGCGGCCATCTCAGTGAGCAGGTCAAAGAAATAAGAAATTAAGTGGCACTATACAGATACATTTTATTGAATGACTGGATATGCAAAATTCTTAATTTCATACAATTACAAAAGTATTCAGATCCAGGTGCTGATTTGATCTGGATTTCCATCTGCAACAAATCCTCCTGCGGATTTTTCTACTGCAAATTACATCCTGTGTGGATGTGCCCGTAAAAGAACCGTGCTCAAAGCAGAGGATGCTCCTTATAATGGCATTTCTACTGTATTACATTATTCTAGTAATTATGTTAGAAGGGGAAGACATACAAGGCCTTCAAACTCTGCAAACAGATAAACCCACCCAACGTCAGGTTCACACAGGGGAGTTTGGCGCCGTTTTTTATGCATCTCCCCCTCAGCTCTTTACACGGTAAGTTAAAAAAAAAAAAATCAGTTTTAATTAATTACTTAATATATACTACATGATACAGAGCTCCAAATCCCCTGCGTGGACATAAATATGAAAATATAAAGAGATAACCTTTCAACTACCTGCAGCCGCCACTAGGGGGAGCCTACTGCATACTGCGTGATCATGGAGTTTTGGGAGTAGGAGCTCAAAGCACGTTAAAACAAGGAAGATCCTCACCAAAATTCAATACAATCAATGTTCCTGATCTCTGGGGAAAATGACAGAACCTCGACATCTGCCACATGCACTCCCCAACCAGGTGTGATCTAGCACTGGAATGGAACTGGCACCAGAATACAGCTGGAAACCAATTACGAACAGTGCAGAGACAAGGAACGACACAATCCAAAATGTAGGTGACCACCACAAAGGCTGAAAACTACTTAAAGAATAACTATCAGCAGGGTCGACCCTAACACAACCTAACATACTGCCCGTTGGGTTGATCCTGCTGGTTAAAGCGATAACTGTATGGTCAAAATCTGTTGCACTGCTGACCAGGAATACAAAAGCATGGCTGCCTTCCTACAGAAAAAGCGTCACTACCTGTCCATGGGTTGTATGTTCCTGCAGCTCTACTCCCAGGAAGTGAATTGGGATGAACTGCATGCAATACCAGGCACAACCTGTGGCGCAGTGTGGTGCACGTTTCCATGTTTCTCCAGTTCTGGACAACTGGTGGCTTCCTTTTTATAAGAGGGTTGTGAGATATTAGAAAACAGCATCTCTGTTTAGCAGCTCCACTCTGTTCACTTAAATTCTGCAATACCAAACGCCACCACTGGACAAGAAGGGGGCGCTGTTTCAAACACAACCTCTTGAACAGACACCCGACTAAAAATAATACATACAGCCTTGTGATGCATTAGGCCTCTAACGCCCTTAGCCTTTAAACTAAATCTGAGCTTTTAATTGCCAACGCTATTGTAGTGTGCAAGGTCTGAACATATCCTTAGGCTGCTTTCAGACCGCCAAAATTCTGCAGCAGCAGAATGGATGGTTGGTTCAGGCGCTGCTGGGACCTCACACTAAGAAAGGAGCGGAGAGCTGCTTCACTCACCGTCAGGACACAGAACAGTCATTTTTATACATTGTAGCTACAGTCCGACTTCCCCATCACGCGCGCTTCCGTTGCTACTAACTGTCAACTAACTGCTGGGACTCTACAGAAGATGTTCTACAGGAAGCGATGGTAACAAAATGCAGAGGTGGGACAGACACAGAAGTGACAAAATGACAAACACCCCCCACCCCACCCTTTACCTTGGCATCTAGGCACTTACCTTTATCCCGGTCGAAGAGCAGGTCGTCAGTGGAGCACGGGCTGCCTTCCTGCGACTCGGGGGGACATGAAGGGGATGCACAGGGTGAATGACTGCTGCTGCGCTCCTGGACTGATGGGGTCTGGGTGTCGATGCTGCGATTGCTGCTGCTACGGTAGGTGGAAGGTAACGGTGCTCTGCGCCCATCTGGGATCTCCAAAGGCTAGATAGGAGGAGAGAAGAAAAAAAAAAAAAAAAAAAAAAAAAGACACATGTAAGTATATACCCTCATTTTGGGGCTGTACCCCATTCACAGCACAAAGGAAACCGATGCAGCACCTGTTTTCAATGGGTGTTGCACAAAAATACTGGGTGGATGGGGGAGGTGAGGTCCTGACAAGCCCCGCTATTTCCCTTTATCACAATGGGGAGGAGCACTAGGACACAAGGGTGTAAAAAAGGCTTGTCCACCCCAAGTACAGCGCCACTTTTTCCACAGGCAGTTTATGGTACTGCAACTCATTGTGCTATAAGAGGCTGAGGTGCAATATCATGAAAGACAGTGGCGTCATTTTGGGCATTCAGAACATTACTTTGGACCCAGAGATTAGCATACAGGTGTGATCACCTAGCTTTACTAGTCTCTTGCATGATGCAATGATATGGGACCCCCCTTCCCTAAATGGTATGACTGATCACCCAGCTTTCCAGAAAACGGATAACACACACACATTGGCAGCACAAATACAGTGCAGTCTGCCCAAAGACATGGAGTGGGAACAAGTCACTACACGGAGCTACAGAAAGGCTATGGTGGCCGTAACGGTGGCCATAAAAACAGTCATCTGCCCTGAAGACCGGCTTTTTCCTTCTGCTGGGTGGTGATGCTTCTGACCAGTGAAGAATACACTGAGCCGCCAGCACTGTGCGCCATCTCTTCCTGCAGAATTAACACAGACAGCACCGCTGCTTCTAATGCACCAATGTCCAAAATCTGGAAGCCTTACAACTGCCACCTGTGTAGTTTTTAAAAATGTTTGCTTGTTATAAAATACTAGGACAAAGGGGGAAAGAGAGCAGCGACATAGGAGGAGGGGACAGCAGCGACATAGGAGGAGGGGACAGCAGGGGCAAAGAAGGAGGGAAACAGCGGCGACTACTGGGGCAAAGAAGGAGGGAAACAGCGGCGACTACTGGGGCAAAGAAGGAGGGAAAAAGCGGCGACTACTGGGGCAAAGAAGGCGGGAAACAGCGGCGACTACTGGGGCAAAGAAGGCGGGAAACAGCGGCGACTACTGGGGCAAAGAAGGAGGGAAACAGCGGCGACTACTGGGGCAAAGAAGGCGGGAAACAGCGGCGACTACTGGGGCAAAGAAGGAGGGAAACAGCGGCGACTACTGGGGCAAAGAAGGAGGGAAACAGCGGCGACTACTGGGGCAAAGAAGGAGGGAAACAGCGGCGACTACTGGGGCAAAGAAGGAGGGAAACAGCGGCGACTACTGGGGCAAAGAAGGAGGGAAACAGCGGCGACTACTGGGGCAAAGAAGGAGGGAAACAGCGGCGACTACTGGGCAAAGAAGGAGGGAAACAGCGGCGACTGCTGGGGCAAAGAAGGAGGGAAACAGCGGCGACTACTGGGGCAAAGAAGGAGGGAAACAGCGGCGACTACTGGGGCAAAGAAGGAGGGAAACAGCGGCGACTACTGGGGCAAAGAAGGAGGGAAACAGCGGCGACTACTGGGGCAAAGAAGGAGGGGGGACAGCTGGAGCAAAAAAGGAGGGGACAGCAGTGACCGGCATCATAGGAGTATGGGACTGCTGTGACTACTAAGGCAGAAGTATGGGACTGCTGTGACTACTAAGGCAGAAGTATGGGACTGCTGTGACTACTAAGGCAGAAGTATGGGACTGCTGTGACTACTAAGGCAGAAGTATGGGACTGCTGTGACTACTAAGGCAGAAGTATGGGACTGCTGTGACTACTAAGGCAGAAGTATGGGACTGCTGTGACTACTAAGGCAAAAGACGAAGGCAACTACAGGGGCAAAGAAGGAGGGGACAGCTGTGACTAATGGGTCATAGGAGGAGGGGACCGTGGTGACTACAGGAGCAAAGGGGAATGGGAATGCTGTGACTGCAAAGGGGAATGATTAGGACATAATTTTTACTACTAGAGACGAGAGTAACTGATTTGAGTGGAACTCTGTTGGGTTTGCTGCTGGCTACCAATCTAACTCTGGCTCCTAAACATTTTGATATTTACAGTATATAATATATCTTCTCCAGTGACCTTATTTTCACCCCATCATTATAAAGTGGTGTCCATTACCCGTAACGATACCAGATGGAGGCTCCATGTTCCATAAAAACAAGCAGCCGGTACAATGAGCAGATAAAGCGAGCGCTAAAATAAGGCGACTCAGCTGCAGTTTATATATAGAGCTGTTTGCTTTATGTGGAATATTCTGCTTTAACAACAGTTAAGGAAAAGCTGTGCCGGCGGGGCGGTATTTTTAGCCTGTACCAAGATACCGAGCACAATATACTGCAGAAAGGAAAACTCCTACACTGAACCCAAGAGAAAAATCCCTGAGATCCCTCTCAGGATGTGCGGCCAATAGGGAGGGGAACTGGCTTTAGAGAGTCTATGCAGATTTAAAGGGTCTCTGCATCATGTGCACCAGCACCCGAGTGGAGGCCAGTTTTCTGCTCTCAGCCAGTCAGATTCTACAGTTCAGGCGCGTGCACAGTAGGCAGACCTATTAAAGTGGTTTAACATATAGCTGTATAGCCAAATATCCACCTCTAGCTGCCTGCAGCCTCCACTAGAGGGAGCTCAGGAGCTTACTGCATACTCTTATTATTGAGTTCTAATCAGTATGCAGTAGGCTCCTAGGCTCCCTCTAGTGGAGGCTGCAGACAGCCAGGCTTGTACTATTTTACTCTGTTTCCATTCAGGTGTTTCGAAGGTCCAGAGAAGAAAAATAAGACTCCAAACACTAAAGAAACACAGTATATCAAGAAATTAAATAAATCAGAAGGAAAAAAAAAAGAAATGTGTGCAGCAATCCCCATCCCTACAGCAGCACTGCACATACGGTTGGTGAGCGGGAGCTGCTGAACGCACACTGTTAGGAACAGATTATCCGCAGTTCACTATTCTCTGTATCTGTCAGAAGGGGAAGACTTGACCCAAAATTCAATACAATGTTCCTGATCTCTGGGGAAAATGACAGAACCTCGACATCTGCCACATGCACTCCCCAACCAGGTGTGATCTAGCACTGGAATGGAACTGGCACCAGAATACAGCTGGAAACCAATTACGAACAGTGCAGAGACAAGGAACGACAACACATAACCTAGCCGACGACTACAAGTGCAGAGGGTTACTAAAGAGCAGGTTCACCTTTACAGCCTGCATTATTCTCCGGAGCTGCACTCACCATTATGCTGGTGCAGTCATTGTGTACATACATTACTTATCTTGAGTTACATCTTGTATTATACTCCAGAGCTGCACTCACTATTCTGACTGCCCTTAATGGAAACAATCAGCAAGCTTATCAGAAATCAAATGCCCAACTGTTTTTGTTGATTTTCAACAATACTTATCCCTATAATAAAGAACAGTCTGGGGTCAGCAACCTCCAGCACTCACTGCTATGGTAGCTATAAGAACAGCTGAGCGAGTCTGCATGCTGAGTGTTGTAGTTGCACAGCAGCTGGAATGCCGGTTTCTGATCCCTGGTCTACATGGAAACTTCACAGTTGAGTCTAAAGCTCTAAGAGTAGGCTATGAAGGACTGTAATAAGCAAGAATCCGTCAGAGTAATCCAGCGACTGCACACAGACGATACCTTGACTCCGTCCTTCTCATTTGTTTCTTTTATGAAGACTTTTTCGAGTTCAGGACTTATCCCTTCAACATTATACGGGACTCTAGAGCCTAGGGATTTTGGTACCAGGATACTCGCTGTGGGCATAGGGATGGATCGGGATGTCGAAGCCTATAAAAAAAAAGAAAAAAAAAAAAGAAAGTTATTACAAGTACATAATAGCCCACTCATAATTAGAATCTATTCGGCTGAGATATGAACACTGAGGCTGCACTACTGAGAGATTCTGAGGACATACTCCCTTCTGAATTGTGCAGTACTGTCATGAAGACCTTCTGTGGGTTCAAGTCACCCTCACATTATCTACATCCTATACCTAGCCTAAAGGAGTATCTTAAGTATGACCTATCAACTGTTAGATTGATTGGGGTCTGACCACAGGGACCCCCGCCAATTATACGAACAGGAGTCCAGTGACCCTCTCTGAACTGATGACGGAGCACAGTCACGCCATTTGTTTCTATGGAAGTGCGCCGAGGATGGCCGCATACAGTGCTGATGAATGCCAAAGGATATAGAGAACTGTAATGGGGCAATTAATAGCACGTCTAGGGCACGGAGCCTCAAGTTTAGTTTAAAGGAGGCCAAGAGAAAAGGGTCAGAGGTTGCATCTGTGTCACTCAAAGCCGGTGCTAGCTGATAGGAAGGTGTCGCCTACTGATAAGACGCAGGGCAAGTTTACACAAGGACACGAGTTCAGATGAGCGATACATGACTGTTAACTGCAGATTTTGAAGATCCCCCCCCCAGAGCTCATATCCTTCTTTAGTTAGGAGGTTCGATTCATGTACCTCTACTACTGACCTAAGCACGAGCAATAGTAGTGGAAAAAGCCAACAGAGGGGAAAAAAAATAAATAAAATAAATGCTCCATACTAAAGATACTACATAAAAAAATAAAAAAATTAATCAGGAGGGTCTTCTGTGATGTTTGGTCCTATGGTTAAGGTCCACAGTTTAGTGCAGGACTTTAATGCAAAAGCAATGACCAACCGGGTCATCTTCTTGGTTTAAAAGCCCAAACATAGAGAGTGGGACATGTCCAACTAAATCTTTTTGGGGGCCTGGAAGCTGGACCATAAAGAGAAGGAAATGTCCAAATGGATCTTCTTATTGGACTAGAATCCAGACCATAGAGAGCAGAAAATGTCCAAGTGGATCTTCTTGTTGGCCTACAAGTCAAAATGCAGAGTGTGGACACTCCTGCGGGTGTATGGCTTTCTTAAGATTCAATTGGACATTTTCCACACGCTATGGTCCAGCTTACAGGCCAACAAGAACATCCAGTTGGGACATTTCCTACGCTATGTGGTACCGCTTGCAGACCAACAAGATCCAGTTGAACATTTTACACTATTACGGTATGACTTGTAGGCCAACAAGAAGATCCAGTAGGATATTTTCAGTGCCCAGAGACTAACTTCTCAATTCATGTTCCCATTCAAGTTAGGACAACCACGGTCCAAGTTATGGGTGGGCTGCTGTGAAACAACCAATCAGCAGATACCACCTAAGGATCTGTTCAGACTCCAATCAGGAACCTCATCCAGAGATTTCATGCTATCTGATGGGAAAACTACCACAGCATGCAGCACTATTCTTTCCATCAAAATGACGGACACGGTGGAGGCACCCGACAGAGCCAACAGTAACAATGGAAGTAACGACACTCAGCGGTGGCTAAAGTATTGAGTAAGGAAATGTTGATTACCTCTGGGAAAACCTCGGAGAAGCCGAACTACTGTTATGCCAACGCAAAATCAGCCGCAGCAGGGGAAGAAGGGGTGGGGAGCTGACGGGCTACAAATGCCAGGCATGGCTTATTTAGGAGATTTACCAAGTGTGTTCAAACAGAGCGATGTTTCCATACACATTACAGACTCCAACCCCCCCGTCCACCTCGTCCTAGTGGAAATTATTCCTTCATTATTCATAGCTACCAGGCTGAGCAGCGCAGGGATTAAATGCATTATTCATGTCGAATATATAAATATATACATGCATGCTCCGGTATATGTATGTATGTAAACCTAATTTATATTCTGCCTCCACAGAGCTACACTACTCTGACTTGCAGGTTTGGTACAAGCTGGGTGACATTCCCGGTTGGAGTAGCAGCATCAGCCATGTCGGATGTCACCCAGCTTTTACAGAAGGATAAACGCTTGTACTGTAGAAGTATTTAAGCAGCAGATTAGGAGGGCTGCACCCAGCGTCCTCACAACCATAACCGTTAAAAAGGTGGAGTTGTTTATGTATATTCTCTTTGCATGTATGTATATCTACATGCAGGCAGCTATCATTTGAAGCGTCTGTAAAAGGGGAGAGCAATCATGGGAATTGTAGTTCTTCACATGATAATGCTGCCCACAGCAAGCCCTGGCGGCATAAAAACAAAGATGCAGCATAAAGCTGGGCAACACAAGAAAAATGACTACTTCTGATTGATGGTGACATCACCCGGTATTTTTATTTATTTTTAAAGGCTATGTACACCTTCGGGGGCAATTTTGGATTGCATTTTACTCATTTTGGGTTAAAAAAAAAACATTTTTCAATTGGTCTTTATTAAAAATAATCAGACCTTCTGTCACAAAGGGTTAACCGTTTGTCTAGCTGTGTGAATGGTACTTTCACTTGCTGCCGGTCATCTGATAAATCTCACCTCTAAATTACTAGAAGGTCGTTAACACTTGTTTAAGCCACATTCTTATCAGTAAGATAAAAATTAAAGCTATAAAATGAGTGAGTATTTAGGTGGTCAGAGATAAGGAGCCGTCAGCGGAGCTTCCTGACGGAAAGAGCAAAATTACAGAGCATGTTAAAGAGAATCTCAAGGCTGTACAGAGAAAGGATTTCCAAACTTTCAATAAAGATCAAATTAAAAAAATGAGTGCAATGCAATAATAAAAAAAATTGCACACAAAAAAGGCGTGGGAACGCCGTCAACCTAGTTTAGAAAAGAGCTCAAAGTAGGACCAAAAATAAAAAATAAAATAAAATAAATAAGGAGATGCTCATCCTTAAAGGGAACCTGTCACCAGGATTTTGGGTATAGAGCTGAGGACATGGGCTGCTAGATGGCCGCTAGCACATCCGCAATACCCAGTCCCCAAAGCTCTGTGTGCTTTTATTGTGTAAACATATGCAAATTAACCTGAGATGAGTCACAGCTTGAAAATATGACTCTTCTCTGGTCACACAAGTACGATATGACTCTTATGTTAATTTGCATATGTATCAAATCGTTTTTTTTACACAATAAAAGCACACAGAGCTATGGGGACTGGGTATTGCGGATGTGCTAGCGGCCATCTAGCAACCCATGTCCTCAGCTCTATACACAAAATCCCGGTGACAGGTTCCCTTTAAGGCTCCACAATTTGTACCAATGCTTATCAGGTCCCTGCTGGAAATGCCTTAGGACGCTTGCTCAGATCATCTCTGCTGGACCAGGAAGCAGAGAGCAGCAGGGACCGGGTAAGAGTCGGGAGGGGAATGGTGAGGGAGCGTCTCTCTTATTTGCTTTAACCCCACGTTGCACCTTCCTTTAATTCCTTAATGAAGCAGCCCATTTTGGCCACGAGGGCACAGGGCAATTTTCAAATCAGGCATGAGTGATTTTATGTGAGACAGTTTGTGATATACTGTACTTCACAATAGTGATCATTTTACTTTATAAAAACAAATATTCAAAATGTAATGAGTCTGCAGTTCACTATTCTCTGCATCTGTCAGAAGGGGAAGACTTGACCCAAAATCCACAATACAATCAATGTTCCTGATCTCTGGGGAAAATGACAGAACCTCGACATCTGCCACATGCACTCCCCAACCAGGTGTGATCTAGCACTGGAATGGAACTGGCACCAGAATACAGCTGGAAACCAATTACGAACAGTGCAGAGACAAGGAACGGACAACACATAACCTAGCCGACAACTACAAGTGCAGAGGATTACTAAAGAGCAGGTTCACCTTTACAGCCTGCATTATTCTCCAGAGCTGCACTCACTATTCTGCTGGTGGAGTCACTGTGTACATACATTACTTATCCTGTACTGATCCTGAGTTACATCCTGTATTATACTCCAGAGCTGCACTCCCTATTCTGCTGGTGCAGTCACTGTGTACATACATTACATTACTTATCCTGTACTGATCCTGAGTTACATCCTGTATTATACTCCAGAGCTGCACTCACTATTCTGACTGCCCTTAATGGAAACAATCAGCAAGCTTATTGAAAGTCAAATGCCCAACAGTTTTTGCTGATTATCGACAATACTTATCACTATAATAAAGACCAGTCTGGGGTCAGCAACCTCCAGCACTCACTGCTATGGTAGTTAGAAGAACAGCCAAAATTTAATGAAAATGTAACATTTGCCATTTTCTGAATTTGTATTTCATTGCTTTTATCACAGGTAATCATAGCTCACAAAAAAAAATAAAAAATATATATTTACCATACGTCCACTTTATACGGTCATCATTTTTTTTTTGAGAGGTTAAAAGGGCTTCCAAATTTTTTTATTTATTTTTTTTAGACCAACTAAGTTCTAAAGTGGCTTTGAGAGGCCCATATACTAGAACCTACCTTCCAATTAATCGCCCCCTCCAAGGTACAGCTCAGAAGGGAAGCAGCTACATCTGGAAACATGGAATTTGCCAAAATAGTTTTTAAAGCCACAACTTTATTTTTTGTTGACCGAGCAATGTGAGGGCTCGTTTATTTGCGGGACAAGCTGTAGTTATTATTGGTACCATTTTGGGATACGTCTGACTTTGATTGCTTTCTATTTAATATTTTTGGAGGCAAGATGGGCAAAATTGCAATTCTATCAGCGCTATTTCTCTATGGGATTCACCATGCGGTATAATTTTAATAAAATAAAAACTTATTTTGCATTGCCAACAAATATGTTATATACTAACATCCATAATATTTTTATTTTTCTGTCAATGCCGCTGTGTGACAGCTTTTTTTTTGCGGGACAGGCTGTAATTTTTATTGGTATTTTGGGAAACAATACTTTTTTCTTTTTTTATTGGGAGGCGAGGAGTGAAAAAACTTGCAATTCTGTAATCTTTTTTGATGGGGTTCACCACACAGTATATATATGACATGATACATTTTTTCTGCGGGTTTATATACACACACCGCCTGTCCAAAAAAAAAAAAAAAAAAAGCGTCGCCACCTAGATTTAAAGGGAACCTGTCACCTGGATTTTGGGTATAAAGCTGAGGACATGGGTTGCTAGATGGCCGCTAGCACATCCGCAATACCCAGTCCCCATAGCTCTGTGTGCTTTTATTGTGTAAAAAAAACCCGATTTTATACATATGCAAATTAACCTGAGATGAGTCAGAGCTTGAAAATCTGTCTCGTTTTTGTCATCGTAGCAGTGTGAGCTTGTCTTGTGCTGGACGGGCTGTAGTTTTTACTAGTACCATTTGGGGTACATATGACATTTTGATCACTTTTTAATGTAACTTTTGGGGGAAGAGAGGTGGGCAAAAATTGCAATTCTGCTTTTTATTTTTTGTATTTTAATATTTTTGTATTTATTTTTATAACTTCATTCTGCAGGTTGATACGAATACCTTTTTCTTATTTTTATGATGAGGTAGCTGTGTGAGGGCTTGTTTTATGTGGGATAGGACTAGATGGGCCAAATGGGTCTCATCTGCCGACACATTCTAGGTTTTTATTAGGCTGCAGTTTTTACCGGTTTCACATTGGGTGCTTATGACTTTTTTATTGCTTTTTATACCGTTTTTATTGGAGGAGGGGTAAAAAAAAAAAAAAAAAAAATATGCAAAAGCAGCAAATGTCATTGTTAGGGTCCATTCACACGTCCGCAAAACGGGTCCGCATCCATTCCGCAATTTTGCAGAAGAGGTGCAGACCCATTCATTTTCAATGGGAACGGAATGTGCTGCCTGCATCCGCACTTCCTTTACCCCCAAAAAATGAAATAAAAAATAGAACATGACCTAATCTTGTCCGCAATTGCGGACAAGAAAAGGCATTTTCTATGAGAGTGCCGGAGATGCGCGGTCCGCAAAATGCAGAACGCACATTGCCGGTGTCCGTTTTTTTCGCAATACACATATGGACGTGTGAATGGACCCTTAAGAGTTTTTCACCAGCAGGATAAGTAACATCACCTTTTTATAGGTCAGTTCGTTACGGATGCGGAGGTACCAATTATGTGCAGTTTATTTTATTTTAACCAATTATAAATTAGGTTATATGGGAAAAGGCAATTTTAATCCGAATTTTTTTTTTTAGGTTCCACTTAGGGACTTGAACAATGGTCTGGTGGCTGTTACAATACACTGTCATAGTCATCTATTGCAGTGCATTATAAGTGTCTGTTTTACACTGACACTTGGCCCTACCAGACACTGCCACTGGCAGGGCCTGACAGGCTTCTGTACATGGCAACCATTGGCACCCTGTGAGCCCAATGCCTCTGTAAACCCCATAGAAGCAAAAGTTGCTACTGACTGCAGCATCTAAGGGTTTAAACGTCTCAGATCAGCGCTAGCACAGATCTCGGCTATTGCAGCAGGGTGTCAGCTGTACGTTACAGCTGACAGCCACTGCCATCACTTTGCCATACAGCAATGGTGCATTATGGTAATAACTGCCATGCCGTACATATATGGCATGGTGCGAGATGGGATTAACAGATTTTCCCCCACTGGACAACCCCTTTAACGTGCATGAATGCAAGGACACTTAAATGCCTTACTGATAGTACAGTTGGATTTTCCATTGGACTACTACTCTCAGCTCTATACTTTGGCACAGGAAACGGTCATCCCACATGATCATTTAAAGGGTCCATGATTAGAAAAACATGACTGCTTTCTTTCGGAAACCGCACCACACCCCTCCATGGGTTATGTCTGATAGTGCAGCTCAGTTCCAGTACAGGCGTGGAGCTGTTTCTGGAAGAAAACAGCCCTGATTATCTACACCGTGTACAATCCCTTTTAAGAGTCAGCGGGCATAAGATGTATTCGTTTTAGTTTGCCCCCTTCCTCTTGTCGATACATCTTTGCTATGACGTGTACAGGGCACAATATAAGAGCAATAGGTCTGTCAACAGCTGCTTGCCGATGGTTTCCAGCCATATTTCACTTATAAATGGTGCACAAAACTAAAAATGGATAACGAAGTGGTGAAACCATCCACAAAGCCTGCACTGCCACAAGGCGCTTCGAGCATGGTCCGAGGTAAACGTGAAGGGAAACAAAAGCGCAATAAAAATAGTTTCTTGGGAGAGTGAAATAAAAATATCTGACTGGTTAAACAGATGAGGAATGCCAAGCATTGTCCTGGCTCCGCTCTGTACGCCAGGCATGTACCAACCGGTCTGGTGTAACTCAGTCAAGCGCAAAGCAATCGATTACACGGCATCAGCAAACATTCAGACAATCGGGCTGACCGGTCTACAGCTTCACAAACACGTTCCTGGTGCCACAAGCTTCTGATAACACGGCATGTGCCAGAATATCAGAAAATCCAACTCGACTGTCTGTAGGAAAGGTGGGAAAGCACACACACAACGACGGGATCAGCAACCTCCAGCTGTGCTGAAACTACAACTCCCAGAATCCTCCTTTAACTTCCATGGGAGTTATAAGAACAGCCAAGAAAGTTTGCATGCTGAGAGTTGTAGTTTCACAGCAGCTGGAGTGTCAAAGGTTGCAGATCCCTGCACCAAAAAGAGTTAATCCCTTTAAAAATTGCAGCTGGCGGGGAGATCAGCTGATCGTCCTGGCAGGAGAGGCCGCTATCCACCAGGCATTTACCCTACAGCGCCCTCTGCTGCAGAAATGTAGTATTTCACGGGACCCATTCAGATTGTCCATGTAATACATGGAATGCAAAACGCAGGCGCAACACGCACTGGTTAAAGGGGTTAAACAGCTGGGATTGAAGTGGTCTTGGATTCCGGATGCTAGTGCAGAGGTGCAGCTGCCCGACCACTCGATCGTGTATGGTGCACACGTACAGGACGCTAGATGGTAGCCTACCTGTATGACGGCAGGTCCACGTGGAGCCGTGCATTACGTTGGAGGGCACATTAGCTGTGCAAGCAGCAGTGCATTGTGGGAGGAGCGGGCTCACCTGAGAATGACTGGTTGCTATATGGTTTCCCGGGAGAGGCGATGAACTGTCCTTCTCCTTGATATGTCGACTGCTGTTCTTGGTTCGCTGGAGTTGTTGTCGCAGCTTGGCGATCTGCTGACACAAAAGTGCGGGCACAGTCAGCAAGGGCTTACAGGGCACGTCCATGGAATACCATTTTATACTTTACACACAAAAAAAAAAAAAAAAACACAAATTGGAGTCACTTTAT
The DNA here is from genome assembly GCF_905171765.1 of Bufo bufo. Taxonomy (NCBI): domain Eukaryota; kingdom Metazoa; phylum Chordata; class Amphibia; order Anura; family Bufonidae; genus Bufo; species Bufo bufo. Next base: position 533,600,144 of record NC_053393.1, on the reverse strand, counting down.
ACAGTAAAAACATTGAATCCTTTATTTTGCTGATCTGATGAGGAATATATATTTTTTGCTTTTTCCCTCCTCTAAAACCTAAAGCAAGTCCAATCCTCATCCCTACAGCAGCACTGCACGTACTGAACTCAATACAATCAATGTTCCTGATCTCTGGGGAAAATGACAGAACCTCGACATCTGCCACATGCACTCCCCAACCAGGTGTGATCTAGCACTGGAATGGAACTGGCACCAGAATACAGCTGGAAACCAATTACGAACAGTGCAGAGACAAGGAACGACAACACATAACCTAGCCGACAACTACAAGTGCAGAGGGTTACTAAAGAGCAGGTTCACCTTTACATCCTGCATTATACTCCAGAGCTGCACTCACTATTCTGCTGGTGCAGTCACTGTGTACATACATTACTTATCCTGAGTTACATCCGTATTATACTCCAGAGCTGCACTCACTATTCTGCTGGTGAAGACACTGTGTACATACATTACTTATCCAGTACTGATTCTCAGTTACATCCGCATTATACTCCAGAGCTGCACTCACTATGCTGCAGACCTGAAATCTCACATCGTGTCTCGCTCTAGTGATCTGCCCTCAGAGAAGTGTCACCTCTACATCAGACGCTGTAAGTGCCTCAGTCCTTGCATTACAACAATTCAGCCAAGTTATTCAAGGCGTTTTATTTATTTATTATTTTTTTTACAAGTTTCCATTAACAACCAGAATAATTGTGAGCGCAGCTCTGGAGAATGACACAGGATTGCAGAGCAGCGGACTGCGGTATGAACACCAGCTGACTCCAGGTCCTGTTATACCGTGGTGCTGTGCTGGGAGATCCACGTCTGACATTGCACAGAGATTGTATGAGGGACGCTCTGCCGACAAGTCCACGCCGTTCTATGGGCCTCTAGTGCGAGAAGAGGATCGCCCAGCCTCCGATATTCTGGAAGAGTGAAGCCATTTTGGCCACCGATCTGTAGTTACCAGCTGGCTATTCTAGAATCCCTCCATATGGGCGTTTTACACGGACGTGCCAGCGCTTCACAATATTGCTGTTGGAATGTATCTGGCGCCGTTCTGCGCAGCACAGGACATGAAAACATCCGGTTTATGGAGAATGATGCCCGCCTCCACCTGTCACCCTCAAGATTTGCACAATTGGACTCTGGATGGGCCAGGACAGGCACAGAGCCATCGCCCATTGCTAGAAAGTATCTGTTCCTGAGAAAGCTGGGTGATGACTGACAGCCCCAATCCATACAAATAACTACAATGAAACAGGGCGACATCGGCCATGGCAGACATATTGGTTTCTACCACACAGCTTTGTAAATGTAAAAACTCCATTAGCGATCCATCGGGGGTTAAAAATACTACTTCACAGGTAAGGCTCTGCAATGGAAATGAGCAACGGGGCCCCCGCCGAATTAATAGTGCGTAAAAATAAATAAATAAAATTTAAATTTGATGGATTATACAATCTTCTGGATTAGCAGACGGCATGAAGATTGCACGGAACATTGTTGTGGGGTTCGGGCCCTGCACCCTCTTTCTCTCTTCACCCAGTGCACACGGAGCGGAACGCTCGAACAGACGCCATCGCTACCAGCAGAAGCAGTCGCTGTCCACTCCTGCCGCTGTCATGGTCCGGATGCAGAGACTACCGCCTATCACTAAAACGAGGGGGCAGAAGTGCCCAGTTGAGTGCTGTGCCAATTGGTTGCTGTTCAGCTTGGCTCTCTAAGCACGTGGCGCCCGGATCCATAGAAAGGCCATAGACCATACACCGCCCAGAGCCAAGCAGAAACAAAGGGACCCAGAGATCAACTGAGCACTTATTCCTTCTCGTTCTAGTGACAGGCAGGGGTTCAACATGGGAGGAGCAGAGTACATGGAGATGGGAAGCCTGCGGAGAAAAGCAAGGAGGTTGTGGTGGGGGAGCCTGCTGTGACTACTGGGAAAAGGGAGATCCGGCAGGGACACAATTTTAACTACTGCAGTACCCATCATGGGGAACTCTATCCTGACCAATGACGGGCAAACCCTCAAGTGAAGTGTGAGGCCAAGAATGCAAGTCAATGTTGCAGAGAGTTTTCAACCTGTCGACCCAAAACGCACAGCGCAAATTTGTCCGAGGCTAAGATTTGCAGTTCCAAACTGGAAAACTAGAACTCCTGGCCTATGGGACGGACCTGCACTCCACGATGATCCTCCCTTCTACAAAACAGCACAAATAGACTGCGGCAAGTGATAAAAGAAACCCTCATTAACGAGACCCCATCAGGCCCTCCCAGTGACGCGGAGGTGACACGGTGAAGACGCGCACATGCTCTTTGTAATTAAACCCACTAGAACAATGGCAATGTCTAGGTTACCACGAGTGGGCGTCAAGTAGCGAGAAGTGTAAATCTTCGGGCGTGGGTGCGTTATGACACATAGTAATTTGCAACCTGTGCTTTTATTCAGACTGAGCAGCTCTCTTAGCGGAGATGACAGATTGGGGTTATTCTGCATTTTAATAGCTGCTGACCTGAAATAACATTCCCCGCTCAGGAACATCTCCCAGCAAAAAAAAAAAAAAAAGTTTTACGGATAACGGCAACTTTTCTCAGAAGACATCATAACTGTCCAGAAACGGACAAGGAAGGAAGGAAATGTCCTCAGACGTTCCACCCGATCGGCATCCTATACTGAATGGAAAAAGCAAGACTCAATCAATGGTGACAATATGTACTCTGCTCCAGTCATAACCAAAGCTGTATTCAAAAATTTTCTTCCCCGTCACCAGGAATCAATCACTACTGGGCGGATGGATACATCACTAAGTGCAAGATTTCAGAACCAAAATGAAAGCAGTGAGTCTATAAAAAAAAAAACTTGGGGTCGTGCCCAAACAGAAGACCAGGGAAGGCTGGATAACGTCCAGGGAGGATTTTCCCGAGGTGCCGCGTACAGTTACTTTGCAGTCATGAGTTATTCCTTTTGTCTTTAAGCTGGAAAGGAGAAGAGAGTCACAGGGAAAATAGAGGAAAACATAACTGGATCAGACTATGCGGGGCTTGTTTGTAGTCTGTCACCATGGAAACATGTGAAAATAATGACACTAAATGGTAACAATTTAACCAAGGCTTTGTTGACATTAAATCTTTTGGAAAGGATGATATCTGGAAGTTTTCTGGTCTCTGTTGTAGACATGACACCACAAAAAGAAGCGCGTACCTCTTTAAGCTGGTCGGCGCTGCCCCAGGACGCCGAGCGCTGATGGCTTATTTTCTTCTCGGTGCCCTCTTCTCCCCAGCAGCTCGGTGTCTACAGAAAAAGACAAGTAAAACAAATGGTTTGGTCTGTTTATACACTGCTCAAAAAAATAAAAGGGAACACACAAATAACACATCCTAGATCTGAGTTAATTAAATATTCTTCTGAAATACTTTGTTCTTTACATAGTTGAATGTGCTGACAACAAAATCACACAAAAATTAAAAAATGGAAATCAAATTTTTCAACCCATGGAGGTCTGGATTTGGAGTCACACTAAAAATTCAAGTGGAAAAACACACTACAGGCTGATCCAACTTTGATGTAATGTCCTTAAAACAAGTCAAAATGAGGCTCAGTAGTGTGTGTGGCCTCCACGTGCCTGTATGACCTCCCTACAACGCCTGTGCATGCTCCTGATGAGGCGGCGGACGGTCTCCTGAGGGATCTCCTCCCAGACCTGGACTAAAGCATCTGCCAACTCCTGGACAGTCTGTGGTGCAACGTGACGTTGGTAGATAGAGCGAGACATGATGTCCCAGATGTGCTCAATTGGATTCAGGTCTGGGGAACGGGGCGGGCCAGTCCATAGCATCAATGCCTTCGTCTTGCAGGAACTGCTGACACACTCCAGCCACATGAGGTCTAGCATTGTCTTGCATTAGGAGGAACCCAGGGCCAACCGCACCAGCATATGGTCTCACAAGGGGTCTGAGGATCTCATCTCGGTACCTAATCGCAGTCAGGCTACCTCTGGCGAGCACATGGAGGGCTGTGCGGCCCTCCAAAGAAATGCCACCCCACACCATTACTGAGCCAATGCCAAACCGGTCATGCTGGAGGATGTTGCAGGCAGCAGAACGTTCTCCACGGCGTCTCCAGACTGTCACGTCTGTCACATGTGCTCAGTGTGAACCTGCTTTCATCTGTGAAGAGCACAGGGCGCCAGTGGCGAATTTGCCAATCTTGGTGTTCTCTGGCAAATGCCAAACGTCCTGCACTATGTTGGGCTGTAAGCACAACCCCCACCTGTGGACGTCGGGCCCTCATATCACCCTCATGGAGTCTGTTTCTGACCGTTTGAGCAGACACATGCACATTTGTGGCCTGCTGGAGGTCATTTTGCAGGGCTCTGGCAGTGCTCCTCCTGTTCCTCCTTGCACAAAGGCGGAGGTAGCGGTCCTGCTGCTGGGTTGTTGCCCTCCTACAGCCTCCTCCACGTCTCCTGATGTACTGGCCTGACACAAAAGTGCGGGCACAGTCAGCAAGGGCTTACAGGGCACGTCCATGGAATACCATTTTATACTTTACACACAAAAAAAAAAAAAAAAAAACACAAATTGGAGTCGCTTTATACAGTAAAAACATTGAATCCTTTATTTTGCTGATCTGATGAGGAATATATATTTTTTGCTTTTTCCCTCCTCTAAAACCTAAAGCAAGTCCAATCCTCATCCCTACAGCAGCACTGCACGTACTGAACTCAATACAATCAATGTTCCTGATCTCTGGGGAAAATGACAGAACCTCGACATCTGCCACATGCACTCCCCAACCAGGTGTGATCTAGCACTGGAATGGAACTGGCACCAGAATACAGCTGGAAACCAATTACGAACAGTGCAGAGACAAGGAACGACAACACATAACCTAGCCGACAACTACAAGTGCAGAGGATTACTAAAGAGCAGCTTCACCTTTACATCCTGCATTATACTCCAGAGCTGCACTCACTATTCTGCTGGTGGAGTCACTGTGTACATACATTACTTATCCTGAGTTACATCCTGTATTATACTCCAGAGCTGCACTCACTATTCTGCTGGTGCAGTCACTGTGTACATACATTACTTATCCTGAGTTACATCCTGTATTATACTCCAGAGCTGCACTCACTATTCTGCTGGTGGAGTCACTGTGTACATACATTACTTATCCTGTACTGATCCTGAGTTACATCCTGTATTATACTCCAGAGCTGCACTCACTATTCTGCTGGTGGAGTCACTGTGTACATACATTACTTATCCAGTACTGATTCTCAGTTACATCCGCATTATACTCCAGAGCTGCACTCACTATGCTGCAGACCTGAAATCTCACATCGTGTCTCGCTCTAGTGATCTGCATTCAGAGAAGTGTCACCTCTACATCAGACGCTGTAAGTGGCTCAGTCCTTGCATTACAACAATTCAGCCAAGTTATTCAAGGTGTTTTATTTATTTATTATTTTTTTGACAAGTTTCCATTAACAACCAGAATAATTGTGAACGCAGCTCTGGAGAATGACACAGGATTGCAGAGCAGCGGACTGCGGTATGAACACCAGCTGACTCCAGGTCCTGTTATACCGCGGTGCTGTGCTGGGAGATCCACGTCTGACATTGCACAGAGATTGTATGAGGGACGCTCTGCCGACAAGTCCACGCCGTTCTACGGGCCTCTGGTGCGAGAAGAGGATCGCCCAGCCTCCGATATTCTGGAAGAGTGAAGCCATTTTGGCCACAGATCTGTAGTTACCAGCTGGCTATTCTAGAATCCCTCCATATGGGCGTTTTATACGGACGTGCCAGCGCTTCACAATATTGCTGTTGGAATGTATCTGGCGCCGTTCTGCGCAGCACAGGACATGAAAACATCCGGTTTATGGAGAATGATGCCCGCCTCCACCTGTCACCCTCAAGATTTGCACAATTGGACTCTGGATGGGCCAGGACGGGCACAGAGCCATCGCCCATTGCTAGAAAGTATCTGTTCCTGAGAAAGCTGGGTGATGACTGACAGCCCCAATCCATACAAATAACTACAATGAAACAGGGCGACATCGGCCATGGCAGACATATTGGTTTCTACCACACAGCTTTGTAAATGTAAAAACTCCATTAGCGATCCATCGGGGGTTAAAAATACTACTTCACAGGTAAGGCTCTGCAATGGAAATTCGCAACAAAAACTTTCCATGTCGGGGATTTACAATCTGTACCGCCGGTCTCTTGACACTGCAAATTTTTACTGCAGTGTGTGCAACTGTACTGGTACTGTAATATGCTCTGGATTTCCCGCATGCAAATCTGTGGTGGAAAATGCAGGGTATGTGACACTTGTGGACATTCCCTTACCGCCACCAACCCCAAGAATGGGGGGGGCTGAACCATGGTATAGCGCCATGTCACTTTTTGAATGGCTGCAACCAGGCACCTGGCTGTGCAAAACCAGTTGAAAGGACGCAGCACCGTGGCCCCTAAATTCTGAGGATCGTGGGGGTCCTAGAGGTATATTGTAGGTATATTATATAATTTATCTCCTTATGCTCCCATTACTATAGCTGGGCGGAGCTTGACTAAATGGGGTGCGGCTTCGCACTACTCTACTACAGACTCTTTGGCAGAAGGCTGCCAATGGCGAGGCCCAGGCATCATCTTTATTCTGACTGGGGCGGAATCAACTGAAAAATATGGAAAAACCTTGGTCAAAACTGCAGCGCCTCGCACTGCGCCCGTTCAGGAGGAGACATCCTTTGCAGCGCCTCGCACTGCGCCCGTTCAGGAGGAGACATCCTTTGCAGCGCCTCGCACTGCGCCCGTTCAGGAGGAGACATCCTTTGCAGCGCCTCGCACTGCGCCCGTTCAGGAGGAGACATCCTTTGCAGCGCCTCGCACTGCGCCCGTTCAGGAGGAGACATCCTTTGCAGCGCCTCGCACTGCGCCCGTTCAGGAGGAGACATCCTTTGCAGCGCCTCGCACTGCGCCCGTTCAGGAGGAGACATCCTTTGCAGCGCCTCGCACTGCACCCGTTCAGGAGGAGACATCCTTTGCAGCGCCTCGCACTGCGCCCGTTCAGGAGGAGACATCCTTTGCAGCGCCTCGCACTGCGCCCGTTCAGGAGGAGACATCCCTTGCAGCGCCTCGCACTGCGCCCGTTCAGGAGGAGACCTCCTTTGCAGCGCCTCGCACTGCGCCCGTTCAGGAGGAGACCTCCTTTGCAGCGCCTAGCACTGCGCCCGTTCAGGAGGAGACCTCCTTTGCAGCGCCTAGCACTGCGCCCGTTCAGGAGGAGACCTCCTTTGCAGCGCCTCGCACTGCGCCCGTTCAGGAGGAGACATCCTTTGCAGCGCCTCGCACTGCGCCCGTTCAGGAGGAGACATCCTTTGCAGCGCCTCGCACTGCGCCCGTTCAGGAGGAGACATCCTTTGCAGCGTCTCGCACTGCGCCCGTTCAGGAGGAGACATCCTTTGCAGCGTCTCGCATTGCGCCCGTTCAGGAGGAGACATCCTTTGCAGCGCCTCGCATTGTGCCCGTTCAGGAGGAGACATCCTTTGCAGCGCCTCGCACTGCGCCCGTTCAGGAGGAGACATCCTTTGCAGCGCCTCGCATTGCGCCCGTTCAGGAGGAGACATCCTTTGCAGCGCCTCGCATTGTGCCCGTTCAGGAGGAGACAACCTAGCTGCGGCGGTGGCGCATTAAAGATGCATCACTGAAGGTGCTCGGAGCGGCGACTGCTATTCTATTACTAATTGCGAGTCACAGTGAAATATTAAAGAAGCCTCTCAAGTCACTAAAACATTAGCACAAAGCCTGTAGGTGTGCACCGCAGCGGGAAGCAACACCGGCCGCAGAGCCCGAGAGGACAGCCCGCGGGGGCCACTAGTGAAATGCCGCCTATACTAAGAGGAACAACTTCTCTGTGACATAAAACTTCTGGGTGTGAAGGGTTAATCAAATCAGCAGAATATACTTTTGTGGCACTGTAGGGGATTGCACTTCTAGCAATTTTCTTATAGGCAGAGCAGAGGAGGAAGATGACCGCTCTGTTAGTGGCGCCTGTCCTCTCACCGCTCCCAGATGTGGCCATGGCATCTTGAGATGCTACTTCGCTGTCTACACCACCCCTCTACCGAAGTTTGGCTGCAATCAGCTCGGCAGGGTATCGCCAAATTTCCCAAAGTGATTGGATGAAAAATGCAAATGGTCTCAAAATTTATGAGCACACAGTCCTGTTCTGAGAATATCTGAGGCCAGAATTCTGCCGAGCAGGGCGCGATAAATTCTTCCCTTAGTATTTTTTGGACTTTGCAAAGGTCCCTTGTAGAGAAGGATCTGGGCCTACTTGTAGATCAGACTAAACAACAGGACAACATCAATCGGCTGCGTCTAAGGCCAGCAGGATACTGTCCTGTACTAAAAGGGGTTTTAACAGTGATGACCGACCTTCAGTATCTGATGGTGGGGTCTGACACCCGACACGCCCTGCCGATCAGCTGCTCCGGTGAAGCACATGCAGAGTGCACTCTCTCGTCATTGCTGAGGACTGAATCGAGACTGGGCCCTAGACTTGTAAGGATGCCGTCTCATGCAGCAAGGAGAGGGATCCGGTGAGCTCCTTGCCGCTTAATAAGCACAGCGCCGCACATTGTATAGTGGCTGAGCTTGGTATTGCAGCTCACAACCATTCACTTGAATGTTACGGAGCTGAGCCTCGACCATGTGACTGATTGTTGTGACATCACTGGCCTAGGAAGAGATCGCAGTACTCACCAGAGCAGCGGGGCCTCTTCAAATGACCGATTGGCAGGGCTGCTGGGAGTCGGACCCCCATTAATCAGATACTGATGACTTATCCTGAGGTTAGGGCATGAGTATTAGCCTACATGCACACAAACGATTGAGACAACGGTCCGCAAAAAAAAAATAAAAAATTATGTTGTCCTTTTATTTGCGGACCCATTGTAACAATGCCTATCCTTGTCTGCAAAACGGACAAGAATAGGACATGTTCTATTTTTTTTTTTGCGGGGCTACGGAACGGAGCACAACAAGTGCTGTCCGCATCTTTGGCGGCCCCATTGAAGTGAATGGGTCCGCACCTGAGCCTCAAAAAAATGTGGCTCGGATGCGGAACCAATCTACGTTCGTGTGCATGTAGGCTTAAAGGGTAAATTAACTTTTCAAAAAAACTTGATATGTCACATGCACACATTAAAAGTTTAGATCGGAGGGGGGCTGAGTGCTGAGACCCCCACAATGCCTAGAACGAGGGGAGGGAAGCACAGGCAGAGTGCACTCTCTCTCCTCGGAATCGAGACGGACCCCTAGACTTCTAAGAAGATTGTCTCAAGCAGCGAGGAGAGGGAGCGCCATGTGCGTGCTTTTCTCTCCTCGTTCTAGGGACCGGTGAGGGGCTGTCTCTACGACATATCAGGTTTTCTGACAAGTTAAAAACACTTTCCACTTTACAAAGCGTTGGTGCCGCCTCATCTGGAATATGAAGTTCAGTTCTGGGCACTAGTCCATAGAAAGGATGCCCTGGAGCTGGAGAGAGTACAGAGGAGAGCGACTAAACTGATAAGGGGCCCGGAGGGTCTTAGTTATCAGGAGTGATTTATGAATGGCTAGCAGTGTGCAATAATGGTCCAGCTGAGTGTTACTGGTTTGGGGGGGGGGGGTTCTTGCACAGTCTGACACTGGCAGCACTGATTGGATAGTGTAAGACTTGTGCAGGAACAACCCCTTCCCACCCCCGGTTACACTCTGCTGGAGAATCATTGAGAACTGCTAGGAATTCAGTCATAACTTATATCAGGAATAAGAAAGGCATAATAACAGCACAGAGCCATACGAATATATGCTCCAAAATTACTACATGGGGAACGTCAGTAGTTACTAAAACAGACCTGACAAGTCAGCTTTGTATCCACAAAGGTGATTTCGAAATGTTAGCAAGCAGAGCTCTTGCAAATCATGAGGAATATTTTGATACGGAAACCAAACCAGAAAAATTGCACAACTTAAATCATACAAAGAATAACATTTGATAAAACTGGAACAAAAATGTTCATCCGTGCGTTGTTAAAGACGGCCCGTCGTCACTCCCGGACTTGCCGTTTCAGCAAATAATTGCATTCTATTACTATTCTTATATCTCGTGCCACTTCTCCATTATTCCCACTAAATGTTTATGAATGAACTGCCAACTGGGCGATACCAGATAGGGGTTTGTCCTGCTGCTAGTATCAGACTGTGCATGGACCCCCCCCCCCCCCCCCCCCCCAATTGGTTACACCAAGTTTGCCATTCCCTAGTAAACTTCTAGCAGGAACAACATAGAATTATAAGAATAGATGCTCCAGAATGGTTATTACATGGGAAATGTAAGTAGTTACTACAGACATGATAGGAGAGGCGACAGTTCCTCTTTAAGAGGGCAGCCCAACATTTGACAAAGTCGACCTAAAAGGGTGAAACTGTATAAAATAAAAATTATAAAAAATTTCTTACCCGTTAAATCTCCCACCAATCCCGCAAAACCACTCTGGTGGTTCCTGCAGTGAGGCCATCACATATATCATTCACGTGACCAATACATGTGATGGCATCGCTGCAGGACCGTCAGGGGCCACCTGGAAGGATGACGGCTCAGTAACGGTTAATTTTATTTTATTGCCATATCTTGCACTTTGGCCAATTTCTTAAAATCCCAGGTAAATTCTTTAAATGGACAAAATACCCTCTGGAGGCAGCTTGGAGTCACACACACCCCCCCCCCCCATTACTAACCCCTCGACTGTACTGACAAGGCACACAAGCCGGTACCTGAGTGGCTTTATCGTTCATACATGAGGGGTAGTGAACGTGAGGGTCCCGAGGCCAATGGCCGCTCAGGTAGGGTCCAGTTATGGTGTCCAAGGAGGAAGTCCGCCTGATGGTGCTGGATGTTCGGAGGGGATGGGAATTTGACTGGTCAGCTGTGGAATTAAAGCAGAGATAAAAAGAACATTAGGTCAGGTTCGTAGATTTAAAAGGAAAGTTCTATATTTCGTGGTGGCGGCACACGTCTAGCAAGATGCGCCAAACACAGAGACCGGGAACAACTCAGCAACGTAGGACGATATTACTAGACCTGACCTTGTACAACTACAACTCCTGACCTCCTGCATGCTGGGAGCTGTAGTTGCTTAATGGCTGGAGAACCCGGGAGAGCTACCCATAAGATGTCTTAGGAGCTCAGCTGCAGTTTGTGCTCCGAGCTTTCTGGACTCCAGTTAAGGGCTCATGCACACAAACGTATTTTCTTTCCGTGTCTGTTCCATTTTTTTTGCGGACCGTATATGAAACCATTCATTTCAATAGGTAAGCAAAAAAAAAACGGAAGGTACTCAGTGTGCATTCAGTTTCCATATGTCCATTCCGCAAAAAAAATAGAACATGTCCTATTATTGTCCGCATTACGGACAAGGATAGGACTGTTCTATCGGGGGCCAGCTGTTCCGTCCCGCAAAATACGGAATGCACACGGACGTCATCCATATTTTTTGCGGACCAAAAAATACATACGGTCGTGTGAACAAGCTCTAAAGGTGATGTCCTGACACCTTGACTGATGAGACATATTGCAGAGCTGCTTCAGTTAATTTAAAGGTTATGTGCACCTTTGGGGGGCAATTTTTTTACGATTGCATTTTACTTATTTGGGCTAAAAATAATTTTTTCAATTAGTCTGTATTAAAAATATTGCGCCGTTCTGTCACAAAGGATTAACCGTTTGTTTAGCTGTGTGACTGGTACTTTCATTTTGTGCCCATCATCTAATAACCCTTAAAGAGGACCTTTCATCGGTCCAAACATTGTAAGAGAACAATCAGGCTGTGTAGAGCGGCGCCCCGGGATCTCACTCCACGTATTATTCCGGGGCGCCGCTCCGTTCTCCCACTATGTCCCCCGGTATTTTCGCTGACTTGGTAACACTGGGAGGAGCCTGCGCTGAGATTGGAAGCGCTACAGCCTGGGAGAAGGAGACGCCCAGGAGAAAAGGGGCGGGCTCCTCCCAGTGTTACCAAGTCAGCGAAAATACCGGTGGACATAGCGGGAGAACGGAGCGGCGCCCCGGAATAATAGTAAGTGCAGGGAGATCCCGGGGCGCTGCTCTACACAGCCTGATCGTTATCTTACAATGTTCGGACCGATGAAATGTCCTCTAACTCTAAATTACTAAAAGGTCAAACACTTATTTAAGCCACATTCTTATCAGTAAGATAAAAATTGAGCTATAATGTGTGTTTAGGAGGTCAGAGAGCAGAGATGAGGAGCCGTCAGCTGAGCTGCCTGACAGAACAGAGAAAACTCAGATCCTGCTACTAGAGAAACTCAGCCCTGTACAGAGAAAAGGGCTATGCATTTTTAATAAAGGCCAATTTAAAGAATTATTTTAATTTAAAATGAGTACAATGCAATAATAGTAATAAAAAAAAATAAAAACTTGCCCTCAAAAATGTGTCCATAGCCTTTTACATTTCCTACCGATTTGTGTCTACAGCTCCTCGGCAGACAAACAAATTCTGTCACCCGGCAGTATCACACCTCCTTCCATTTGTCCCTACTTTGCACTAATGTTCATTTGGTGCAGGAGATATAGAAGGGACTACAGCATCAGACTACACAGGCTCTTGTTAGTAGTCTGTTACCATGGAGACACATTGTCTGAACTGGAGCTGTGCACACAAACCAATAGATTTTTAAGGCTACTTTCACACTTGCGGCAGAGTTATCCGGCAAGCAGTTCCGTCACCGGAAGATCCGGCAATCTGCATGCAAACGGACAGCATTTGTAGACTGATCCGGATCAGTCTAACAAATGCATCGCAAGAACGGATCCGTCTCTCCTTTTGTCATACGGACAAACGGATCCGTTTCTTTTTGTTCAAATTTTTACCAGTCTGCGCATGCGCAGATCAGAAGAACGCATCCGGCATTCCTGTATTTTTAACGCCAGATCCGGCACTAATGCATTTCAATGTAAATTATTGCCGGATCCGGAATTTTGGACGGAGAGAATACTGCAGTATGCTGCGGTATTTCCTCCGTCCAAAACGCCGTTCAGTGACTGAACTTTAAGACATCCTGAACTGATTACTCTCCATTCAGAATGCATGGGGATATAACTGATCAGTTCTTTTCCGGTATTGAGCCCCTAGGACGGAACTCTATGCCGGAAAAGAATAACGCTAGTGTGAAAGTAGCCTAACACCTACTGCAAGGTTGTTTCATTTTACATGCAATCAGGATTTGTTAAATATTAAAGGGGTTGTCCCATTACAAAGACTTTAGGGGTAGGGTATAAGTGACCACTGGGACCCCCGCCGATTACAGCAGTGGAACGCAGCCCCCGTTCTAGTAATGGAGCTGCAGACACGTCGCCACCATTCCATTTAGCTCCATTTAGGGGTGGATGGAGTTAGCCGAGCAGAAGCCGATGCCTGGAAAAGCTGGGTGGCAACCCACATGGGCCATCGCCACTTTCCTAGAAAGAAATGACCAAGTAGTCTACCAAGACCATGTTGACATCTGCATACCAAAGTCCTAACCAGGCGAGGTACGTTCACCTTACATAGAAGCTCCACAAAACGCCGATTACTACAGCAGCCAGAGATATACAGAGTCTGTTATCTGTTCCGCTGTATAATTTATGAAATTTACAAATTTCTACAGATGCGAGCCGCAGAACAGGAAGGAAAGCGGGATTAGTCACTAGTCGAGCAGTATTTCTTAAATGCACCCACGACATGCAAAAAAAAAAAAACATAAAAGTAGATAAAAATAAGTGTATGTGACATGTAAACTGACTCATCCCATGCGTTAAAGGGCCGGCGCACCTTAATAGTAGCGCAGCGGTGATAAATCTGATATGTCTGGAGTAATCGGGGGCAGGAAGGTTTCAAGTGCGCTACGGCCAGTCTGAGCCCAAACTGGGAAAGGCTGATAACAGGGACCAGTAGACTGCATTCAAGGCACAAGGGTTTACAGTCCCTTTAAGAATTCCAAGACTGCATTTAGAAGAAAGGGCATGGATGAGGATCGCTAACTACAACCACCTGCAATTAGCGGCGTGGAAAGCTGAAGGAGATCCATTGTGGCGGAGGTTACGGCTCCCACCCAACTTTCCTGGCCTTTTTATTGGAGTCCTCGAACTTTCTTAAATTTACTTTGTGTTTCAATTACTCACCATTCTGAGGATCTCTGCTTGCTGTCAGTGAATGGAAACATTCTAGACAACCAGGCAGAAAAAAAAAATGCAAAGTCTGCAAAGAATTTCCTTCAGTTTACACATCTGGGTGTAGTCCAGGATGTTTAAAGGGCGAGGAAACGGAACGCATTAAACTAGAAAAGCTACACAACTTTTCCGACTCTTGAACGGAGACTCTGCCCGGACCTGCAGCCGTACACTGGATGCGACGCTGCGTCGGCCAGGCATGTCCGCCGTTCAGGGGCCGGACAAGGAACCGCAAGGGAGCTGTAACGCCAGCCATAATGCTCTTCACCCAGTTTTTCCCAGAAACAGGTTGTAACACATTAAAGTCCATGGGCACGCGCATGAAGAATTCAAAGCGGTCCCGGTCCAGCGCCAAGCTTTCTGATAATCGTTGGTCCGCAAGTGTGATGCGCCATCTACCGTGACCCCTGCCAGCCATTCAATGGCCTGAATGGTGATGCCCCAGGAACGGCATCCTCAGCGGTCACAGGTCGTTCCAGCATAGGTCACTGCTGAGGCCGCTGACTGGTCAGCAGCAGTGATGGCACAGTTGGATGCTGGATCAGGTACGCTTTAAAGAGGCAATTTTTAAAGTCGCACCCACCGATTGATGACCTATCCTGATGATAGGCCATCAATAGGAAAATCCCGGGGAAGCCCCTTTAAAGCATGGACATTAGTGCCCGATTCTTGGAGAAACCCTTTAAGGGCACGGTCACACAGCGGAAATACTGACCTGCACCAGAAATCCAAACCAGAACTGACCCAGAATCCGCTAAACGGGACCAATACACAGAGGCCACCCGCAGCGGTTTCCATACATGTGAAGCAGTCCCATGTCAATTCTTTCCTGTAATGTACAATTCCATTTTGCACGTGGAGAAGAAATAAAATACACATAAATGGCACATTTTCCTACTGAAAACAATTGGAAGTACGTCAAAATCCACGTCTATCAATCGCGGAAATTCCAGGCGATCCCACGGGAAAATTTGCACGCTGACGCAGATTTTGCTGGAGACTTTAGGTGGGATTTTATAGAATGTCATCCGCTTTGCTGGCACTCTAACGCAAGGCGTAATATCCACCACATGTGAACCTTAACCTTCACATCACTGAAGGACATTTTCAGGGGGGTAACACTTCCAGCACATGCCGGACAGTCCGCTGGGATTATCAGGTGGCATCTGCCGACTTGCAAGCCTCGTGGTCCCTCTGCCATCTGCTCGACAGACAGGACCTAATCCTGTATCTACTTACAGACGTAGCAGAGAAGAGTTTGCAAACTGCAAGCACGACTCAGCTCTGCTACACCGGCCGACGTAGGCCAGAACCGCTCAGACCCACCTTCTGCATTCAGTCGCGGGCCTCCGCGACGCTCCTAACGATTTTTCTCAAGGGCGGGTTCACTTTCTCTCTCGCTGGCGAGCTCTCTCTGCGAGTATTTCTTTACACACAGACCTTGGGATCGTTTTCCACCCGAGAGGTGCCCCCTATTATCCCAAGCAGACATGCGCGGGGCTGTCTGAGGCATGCCCTTGTAAAAAAAAAAAAAAAAAAAAAAAAAAAAAATATTCAAGCTGGAGCACGTGCGGCCCTTTCGGGATAAAGACGTGGAGCATTTACCACCTAAATAACCCGGCGCGTTCAGTCACCCTCTTAAAGTCAGTCATCTCTTCCTAGGAAAGCTGGGTGGCAATGATCAGGGCGGCCAATATGGCTGCTAGGAGAGACTCCTGCATGCAGGGAGCATCCCAGGGGCCAAACGGCGTCCACGATCTCCTGCACAACCTCAGCCATGTGCATTAGGCCTGCAATCAGGCACTTTGCCTGAAAAACATTGCTGCACGCTGGGCTACATTTTCTGGGAAAAACATCTATCGGTCCCTGCGGGGGTCACAATCCAAATTTCAACGTTGTCCAAACTGACAAAACCCCCCACCAACTCCAGGGGGTCCCATTTGTGGCGACATGTTGCGGAGCAAAACGTGACCGCCGAGCCTCAGCGAATGGATGCAAACGGTCAACCTGACCATGGATGGGTTGTCACCACTTCTGGTCCATCAGGGACTGGGGGGGAACCGGGACAGGAACCTCAGAGCTGGAACAAAGGGCTCATGAAAATAAGAGCTGGTGGTCAGCAATTTTATATTTTTAGGGACGACAACCCTTTTAATCCAGAAGGATAAAAAACTCCAGGAGAACATCCAAACTCCAGGCAGAGGTTGCGCCATGGTTGGGATTTGAACCCAGGACCCCAGCGCTAACCAGAGTCATAGAGAAGTGAAAAAGCGAAAGGAAATATAAAAACAACAAGTGGAATGTGCAAATAAAAAAGGATACGTACACATTTATTATTGAAAACTGGTAAAAATATTTTGGATAAAAATAAACATGATAATAAAGGAGTAAAATAAATAAATAAATAAATAAATAAAGTGTAAAGAAAAACAACAGTCTTCACTTAGGACAGTGCTGGAATAAAAGTGCCGGCGTGCCAACCCGGGGCCGGGCCATTATCACTGACACCGGTGACAACCTCAAACAACAAACATCGGCACGGCCACAGCAACTGCATGAAGGACGAGCGGGGACAAGGAGGAAATGTGCAACCACCACATAATGCAAGCCCAGAAAGACCTGCAGAGGATTGCACAAGCTCTCGCCTCGTACACAAAAGCGTCACAACGGATCGCCGTCACTTCAAAAACTTGGCCAGTGTGTTGTGGAGAGCGGGAGGAGCGACTGGTGCCGATGCCAGGACAGCAGTATGGCGGCCTTCCTCCTACACACGCCACAGAAAATATGAAGTGCGCCCTGTGGTGCTTGGCGCCAAGTGTAGGCCAGAATGACAGCATTTACTAGGGAGAGGTGAATTTCATTAAGTCACGTGTCGCAAAAGTGTGGTGACCGCGCTATAACGGGGGTTTACTGCGGGTCTAACGCTCAGTGGAAAATTTTAATCATGGCTGCAATTAAAGGTAAAGTCAACTCGCCCTGCAGCCGCCAAGATGGAGGAAGCCCGTGCAAACCAGTACAGCTCCCCCTGCAGCCGCCAAGATGGAGGAAGCCCGTGCAAACCAGTACAGCTCCCCCTGCAGCCGCCAAGATGGAGGAAGCCCGTGCAAACCAGTACAGCTCTCCCTGCAGCCACCAAAATGGAGGAAGGCTGTGCAAACCAGTACAGCTCCCCCTGCAGCCGCCAAGATGGAGGAAGGCTGTGCAAACCAGTACAGCTCCCCCTGCAGCAGCCAAGATGGAGGAAGCCTGTGCAAACCAGTACAGCTCCCCCTGCAGCAGCCAAAATAGATGAATCCTATGCAAACTAATACAGCTCCGCCTGCAACCGTTAAGATGGAGGAAGCCCGTGCAAACCAATAGAGCTCCCCCCTGCAGCCGCCAAGATGGAGGAAGCCCGTGCAAAGCAGTAGAGCTCCCCTGCAAGCCGCCAAGATGGAGGAAGCCCGTGCAAACCAGTACAGCTCCCCCTGCAGCCACCAAGACTGAGAATGCCAATAGGCGCGTGCTCTACTACTTTGCAAGATGCTGGAAACCAAACCAGAACAAAACCCCTTGCAGCTGCCAGGATGCTTATGCAAATCAGACCAGTACCCGCTGCAGCCACCAAGACAGAGGAAGCCTTTGCAAACCAGCAGCACGGCCCCTGCAGCAGCCAAGATGGAGGAGGCCTATGCAGAGAGGCATGCAGGTATATGGAAGGATCCACCAGAAAACATCTGACTATCAGATCTCCGAGCAGCAGATGGGGAACTCTAGATACGGGTGTTCGTCTGATGCCCCTGACGTCGTTACTCTATGGATACTAGGAGTTTCTGGAATATTTTTGAATCTTGCAGCAACAGGGCGGCGTGTGCCGTTTCTGTCTTGACCAATGTCCGGCTCTGTGCTGCAAGTCACCACTTGGGGAGGGGTCAGACAGAAGACTTTCCGTGATGGTCACAACCAGCGACAACATTGGTGCACTTTATCTGCCTGGGGAATAACTGTGCACCCCCTTCTCTCCGGGCACATGAGATTACATTCATCAGAATGGCTGGCATGTAATACCACATTTCCCCTGTAGTGGCCGCTGCAGGGAGAATGCCTGCTTGGCTACAGCAGCTGATCGAGGAGCGATCACCAGGCCAAATCCATCACAAGAAGGAGCTAAACAAACCTTGGCTTTCCGGTCCTTTTATATTGATCGGCAAGGGTCCAACAGGCCGCACCCTCGCCGATCAGCAACAGCTCCATAGCCAGAACGGCACAGCCCCATCCATGTGTGCAGCGCTGCAGTAAACGGCTGCGGCCACTACACACAAAGGACGGCGCTGTTATTCTAGAGCGGGGGTGTGGGGTCTCAGACCCTCAACGGATCAGGGCATGCTGGGAGTTGTAGTTTTGCAAACCACAAGAGAGTCACAGGTCGGAGAACACTGCACTACACAGATGTCCATTCTGATTCTATGCTGAAAAATATATAATAATAAAAAAAGAATTATAATAAAATTAAGAAAAATTTAAACAGAATCTAAAAAATTGATATATCAAAATTTATAATAAAAATATATAATACATATAATTAAAAAGATAATATATAAATGAAAACTATATACCGGTAAATAAAAATACATTATTTAATAAATACAAAAATATCTAAAAAAAAAATACATAAGCAATATAACAAAAATAGAAAAATAAAATAGCAATCAAATATTCAACAGAAAAGTAAAACAAACAGAACCCAATACCAGCCACTGAATATGGCATCAGTACGGTGCCCACCCCGGACCTGCAGACGCTCAGGCGACGTTACAGACCAATTGAGTAGTGTGGGGGGGGGTTCTAATTACGCAGCGCTCTCTGCTTTCACCTTGGTAAATAGGTCCCTGGGGTTTTATGGATGATGTCACCACAGAGCTGCACGGCGGCGGCGTTATTAGAGCCCGGGTCATCTGGGACTGACGTCAGAGCTCAGGCGGCAAATTAAAGAGACAAACCCAAGTCAACATACTAATATGCAGCAGAGCTGAGCTGGTCGGGTCAGCTGTTTATTCTACGCCCTGCAATACAGTAGGTACAGCTGCAGTCCTGTGTCTACTTTCACACTGGCGTTTTGGTTTCCGTTCGCGAGATCCGTTCAGGGCTCTCACAGGCGGTCCAAAACGGATCAGTTTTGCCCTAAAGGAAAAGGATCCGCTCAGAACGCATCCGTTCCGTCACCATTCCGCTCTGGAGGCTGCTTACAGCGTTTTGCTGTCCGCCTGACGATGCGGAGTCCAACTGATCCGCCCTGACACACAATGTAGGTCAATGGGGACAGATCCGTTTTCTATGACACGATCTGGCACAACAGAAAACGGATCCGCCCTCCATTGACTTTCAATGGTGTTCAAGACGGATCCGTTTTTGGCAATGTTACCGATAATACAAACGGATCCGTTCTGAACGGTTGTATCATCTGAACGGATCCGTCCATGACGGATCCGTACAAAACGCGAGTGTGAAAGTAGCCTGAAGCCACAGAACACACTCTGGAAATGACACCACACTGCATCATCCGTCAGACCTGTGTGAATGCACAGCGTGAACTCGTAGCATACTCAGATGTAGCAGAGGCGGGTTTGTGCTGCAGCAGGCCTCGGTGAAACCACAAGTAATATTATACCACCGAGTGCTCAGATGTAGCAGGGTTGAGTTTGTGCTGCAGACCTAGGTGATAAAACCATGGATAATTTTGTGCAGAGTGCACAGACGTAGCAGAGCCGAATTTGTGTTGCAGTCCCAGGAGAGACCACAAGTAATATTTTATCAGAGTGCACAGATGTAGCAGTGCCAAGTTTGTGCTGCAGCCCTAGATGAAACCATGGATAATATTGTAGAGTCTGTCAATTGTTTTCTATGTCTACCATGTTAACTCACCAGGGAGTCCCTGCAGTCCTATGTAAATCCACCTAATGTACATAGCAGAGCTGAATCGGCACAATACACTGGCAATGTCATGATTTCTCTTAGCACTGTAGGACATGCAAAAAAAAAAAAATGCAGTTTCAAAGAGTTAAATGACAAATTCAGCTCTGCTACATCAGTACAAACACAACTTTTACATGGCTGCCATTCTTCTGAGCCTCAGACGCGCCTGTAGAGAGACGAAAACAAGAAGAATCGCCATGAACGAGGCCGGCTCTAATCTGGTGTCATCACCTCAAGGGCCTTCAACAGAGTCTTAAAGGGACAGAGCCGGCAGGAGAGAGGAAGCCTGTATAGCAGAGGCCGGATATGAAGAGTTCCTACTCTGCTGCTCCCAGCACGTCTCGGGTCCAGGAACCTGAGATAGGAGGAGCTGCTGGGCGAGGGTTCTCACCTTGTAGAGCTGCTGGAGCCGTAACGCGGAGGGGCCAGGTGGTCACCAGGAACGGACCCCAACAAACAGCTCCTCATATCTCAGCTTCCTGGACCCGAGGGGTATTAGGGTTATACGTGAAGACATTAACATGAGCACAAAAGCAGCTGCAGACCACCACAGTGGATGATGGGAGTGCTCTCAGCTCTGTTCTAGAACTGAAGTTCTCAACCTGCCTGGACAAAGATGGCTCTAGAACTTCAGAACTCCACCTTGCTCTGGACTAGCAACTGACCTAAAGTGCCGAGTTCTAGAGTCGATCTAGAACCACAAGAGCTCAAAATGTATGCATTCCTCCTGACCTATTAAAGGGGGGGCAACACCTACTCCAGATCACTGTACAAGTTCTAGAATGTATTTTAGACTAGTGGCCCCCAACATGTAGTATCCCAAAAAAAACAGCTCGCCACAGCATTCTATGACAGCTGCTGCAGGATCTCGTGACATGTTGGGCGTAGTAGTTTTAGAACGGTTGGAAACCACAGAGGTTGGGGACCACTGGTCTAGACCTCCATATCCCAGCACAGTTCTGCAACACAAGTGGCAGAACAGCTCTAGGAACTACACGTTCCTGACCAAGAAGTGCCAAGCATCTACTCCAGACCATCAATGCTCTAGAGCTGCAAGTGTATGCACTGCTCTCCAGATCACCAGGCCAATTCTAGAATTTAGAGCGTAAGCTGTGCCCCAAAATACTGCGCAGCATAGGATTCTAGACCCAGCTATCTGAGGTTCTACGACCAGGCGAGGGATCGGATGACCCAGATCTGTTGAAAAACTGCTACTCCCAGCATTCTCCGACAGCGGCATGCTCAGTGTAGTAGTTCTGCAACAGTTGGTAAGTCAGCAGTCTAGACCTCCATATCCTGAGCACAGCTCTGCATTACAAATCCTAGAACTACAAGTTCCTAATCTGTCCTTCAAGCCCCAAGCATCTACACCCCCCACCCCCCAGATCTTATCACATTCTAAGGTTGTTCTAGAGCTGCAGACGCAACACCTGCTCTGAAACCAAGTTATAACACCAGATTTTACTTTTCAAGCTCCAGAGTAGTGGCATCCCCAGCTCTAAAGTGCATGCGCTGCTCCAGAACCACAAGTGCTGCAAGAGAACCTCGCATGCCAACGCTGCTCCAGAACGGCACGTGCATGCATTGCTCCAGAACCTCGCAGGCCAGCGCTGCTCCACAAGAGTCAGTTCATGCATTGCTCTCTAGACCACGAGGTCAGTTCTAGACCAGCAATGCTCAGAGTCTGTGCATACTCTAGGCCCTACTACCTGAGGTTCTAGAACAGGGCTGGGGATCTCAGTATACTCTAGGCCCTACTACCTGAGGTTCTAGAACAGGGCTGGGGATCTAGAACAGGGCTGGGGATCTAGAGCAGTGCTCCCCACCCTGAGGGGTTCCAGCTGTTGCAAAACTGCTACTCCCAGCATGCTCTGACTGATACTATGGAGAGCCCCAGGTTCCAGCCCCGCTCTAGAAGCGGAGGGGCAGGCTCGGCAGATGGGGCGCTGCATACGTGTGCTCGGCGCCATGCTGCCCTCACCTCTGCTCCCAGGGGACGCGGCGTTCCTCCTGTCCGGGGACGTGCTCCTCCTCCTCCGGGTTCTGGCCGCCTCCGGGCTGCTGTGAGGCTGTGGGAGCAGCGGGGAAGGTGGGGAAGGACTCGGGGGGCCCGGCTCGGTGTTACTCCCCACAGAGGCGGACGGGGAGCGGCTGGGGCTGCTGTGCAGGAGCTGGTAGGGCACGGTGGCCCGGATGGGCTGAAGGAGGCGTGCTGAGCCGTTCGGAGGGGAGCCGGAGCCGCGCTTCACTCGGGGATGAGTGGAAGACATGACGGCGGCTAGATGCACGGTCTCCCCCGCCACAGCCCGTGACGCAGCTCCTCCGCGGCCCCCGAATGGCCGGCGACTGACACACAGCGGCGAGGAGGTAAGGGGGCGGCGCTCACGGCGGCAGGCGGTGCGCCATGGCCAATCAGAAGGCGGATTCAAATCCTGACCCAGGAGCCCTGACCAATGAGAGGGAGGCGAGGAAAGAGAGGCGGGAACGAGTGGAGATTGTAGCGTAAAATAGTTTAATGACGTCAGCAACGTAAGCAGGAGGTTATATCCACAAAGTATACACGTCCTGCCCATACTGTATCTATGTGTACTGCCCATACTGTATCCACGTGTCCTACACATACTATATCCACATGTACTGCCCATACTGTATCCATGTGTACTGCCCATACTGTATCCACGTGTCCTACACATACTATATCCACATGTACTGCCCATACTGTATCTATGTGTACTGCCCATACTGTATCCACGTGTCCTACACATACTATATCCACATGTACTGCCCATACTGTATCTATGTACTGCCCATACTGTATCCACGTGTCCTACACATACTATATCCACATGTACTGCCCATACTATATCTACATGTCCTGCCCATACTGTATCCACGTGTCCTGCCCATACTATATCCTCATGTACTGCCCATACTGTATCCATGTGTACTGCCCATACTGTATCCACGTGTCCTATACATACTATATCCTCATGTACTGCCCATACTGTATCCATGTGTACTGCCCATACTATATCCTCATGTACTGCCCATACTGTATCCATGTGTACTGCCCATACTGTATCCATGTGTACTGCCCATACTGTATCCACGTGTCCTACACATACTATATCCTCATGTACTGCCCATACTGTATCTATGTGTACTGCCCATACTGTATCCACGTGTCCTACACATACTATATCCTCATGTACTGCCCATACTGTATCTATGTGTACTGCCCATACTGTATCCACGTGTCCTACACATACTATATCCACATGTACTGCCCATACTGTATCTATGTGTACTGCCCATACTGTATCCACGTGTCCTACACATACTATATCCTCATGTACTGCCCATACTGTATCCACGTGTCCTGCCCATACTGTATCCACGTGTCCTATACATACTATATCCTCATGTACTGCCCATACTGTATCCATGTGTACTGCCCATACTGTATCCATGTGTACTGCCCATACTATATCCTCATGTACTGCCCATACTGTATCCATGTGTACTGCCCATACTGTATCCATGTGTACTGCCCATACTGTATCTATGTGTACTGCCCATACTATATCCTCATGTACTGCCCATACTATATCCACATGTCCTACACATACTATATCCTCATGTACTGCCCATACTATATCCACGTGTCCTACACATACTATATCCTCATGTACTGCCCATACTGTATCCACATGTACTGCCCATACTATATCCACATGTCCTACACATACTATATCCACATGTACTGCCCATACTGTATCTATGTGTACTGCCCATACTATATCCACGTGTCCTACACATACTATATCCACATGTACTGCCCATACTGTATCTATGTGTACTGCCCATACTATATCCACGTGTCCTACACATACTATATCCTCATGTACTGCCCATACTGTATCTGTATACTACCCATCCTATATCCACATGTACTGCCCATACTAGTATATCCACGTGTCCTACACATACTATATCTACACGTCCTGCCCATACTGTATCTATGTGTACTGCCCATATTATATCCACGTGTCCTACACATGCTATATCTACATGTACTGCCCATACTGTATCCACGTTACACAAACTATATCCACATGTACTGCCCATACTATATCCACGTGTCCTACACATACTATATCCACGTCCTGCCCATACTATATATGTGTACTGCCCATATTATATCCACGTGTCCTACACATGCTATATCTACATGTACTGCCCATACTGTATCCACGTTACACATACTATATCCACATGTACTGCCCATACTATATCCACGTGTCCTACACATACTATATCTACACGTCCTGCCCATACTGTATCTATGTGTACTGCCCATACTATATCCACGTGTCCTACACATACTATATCCTCATGTACTGCCCGTACTGTATCTGTATACTACCCATACTATATCCACATGTACTGCCCATACTAGTATATCCACATGTCCTACACATACTATATCCTCATGTACTGCCCATACTGTATCTATGTACTGCCCATACTAGTATATCCACGTGTCCTACACATACTATATCTACACGTCCTGCCCATACTGTATCAATGTGTACTGCCCATATTATATCCACGTGTCCTACACATGCTATATCTACATGTACTGCCCATACTGTATCCACGTTACACATACTATATCCACATGTACTGCCCATACTATATCCACGTGTCCTACACATACTATATCCACGTCCTGCCCATACTATATCTGTGTACTGCCCATATTATATCCACGTGTCCTACACATACTATATCTACATGTACTGCCCATACTGTATCTGTGTACTGCCCATACTATATCCACGTGTCCTACACATACTATATCCACATGTACTGCCCATACTGTATCTGTGTACTGCCCATATTATATCCACGTTCCTACACATACTATATCCTCATGTACTGCCCATACTGTATCTATGTACTGCCCATATTATATCCACGTGTCCTACACATGCTATATCTACATGTACTGCCCATACTGTATCCACGTTACACATACTATATCCACATGTACTGCCCATACTATATGCACGTGTCCTACACATACTATATCCACGTCCTGCCCATACTGTATCTATGTGTACTGCCCATACTATATCCACATGTCCTGCCCATATTCTATCCACATGTCCTGCCCATACTATATACACATGCAGTGCCCATATTATATCCACATGTCCTGCCCATACTATATCCACAGGTCCAGCCCATACTATATACACATGTCCTGCCCATACTATATACACATGCAGTGCCCATATTATATCCACATGTCCTGCCCATATTATATCCACAGGTCCTGCCCATACTATATCCACAGGTCCTGCCCATACTATATCCACGTGTCCTGCCCATACTATATCTACATGTCCTGCCCATACTATATCTACATGTCCTGCCCATACTATATCCACGTGTCCTGCCCATACTATATCTACGTGTCCTGCCCATACTATATCCACGTGTCCTGCCCATACTATATCCACAGGTCCTGCCCATACTATATCCACAGGTCCTGCCCATACTATATCCACAGGCCCTGCCCATACTATATCCACGTGTCCTGCCCATACTATATCCACAGGTCCTGCCCATACTATATCCACGTGTCCTGCCCATACTATATCCACAGGTCCTGCCCATACTATATCCACATGTCCTGCCATACTATATCCACAGGTCCTGCCCATACTATATCCACGTGTCCTGTCCATACTATATCCACGTGTCCTGCCCATACTGTATCCACGTGTCCTGCCCATACTATATCCACGTGCTGTTGAGGATGCACTCAAGTTGTATCTGCTCTATTGACTGTCTGCTCCAAATTACAAGCTGTTAGCATCGTACACGGAAGAACCACACTGACACTTTGTAGCATCAAAGCAGAACTCGTTTATTTAGGAAGTTAAGCAGTATATATATATATACATCAGAGAGGGCACTCCTCTGCTGAGGCTCATGTCATTGTTCCATTGGTTACAATGATAAAATAAAGCTTTGCACCTTAGGTGTGGTTCATGATGTCATCGCCATATTGCAATGGCTTCAGATTACTATAATGACCTCCACAACAGTCCCCCCTTTTGAAGCCATTTCACGTGGCCTGACGTTATCCCTGAAATCAGTTCCATTGTACCTGCTGGTTGCTTCACCACTTTGGAGACGATCTATCCCTAGTAGATAGACTCCCTGTTAATGGACTTGCATAATGGAAAGTCAGATTCTCTTCTGTCCCTAATATGGAATATATGTATATGGAGTGCTACTACAGTAAGTGATAGGCCTCTTGTTGGGTTCTAGACTTCCAGTCCTTTGGTTTCTCCAATAGTGGGAAATCAGCATACATCGTTGGAGCGGTCTCTTCAATGGTTTTCGTCTGGATTTTTCAAACACAAGGAACCACACAGCACACAGGATTATAAGAATACACAATATAGCCATACCTATTGGTTTGAGTGCCAGTCACCCAGCCACCCAAACACAGAGTCCCATGGGTTCTTTACCCCAGAGTTCTTGGCTAATTCATCTGACAATTCAGTGAGGCCTTTTAGGCCCCATCTGGGGCGGTATATTTACAACAGGAGGATCCTGTCATCTTGCATACGCCTCCCTTCTCTGCTAGAGTCATATCTAGGGCCATGCAATCCTGGAAGGTCATAGCCGAAGTGGGGCCTAGCTGTTCCACTATTCCCTTGAGGGCATCTCTGGTATAATTCACAAATCTCTGCTGGTTATAGTAAAGATAATTGATCCAATTTACGTTCTTATTGACGGTAATAATAGGAATTAGGGACTCAAATCCCGCTGCTACCTGATCTCGGGCCTTAAACTCATCAGCGACTCCTCGTGGGACACCTATTGATTGAGTGGCTCTCACAGCTTGTTCCCAATTTTGGTTGGTCAAAAATGTGGAATGGCATCAGAACTTTGATGAGGGCACATTGTCCCTTCCATGCTATCTGTAACCTAGGTCTCACGTTCATGTCTCCACACAACCAGTAGACATCTGGGAGTTGTTCTGTCTGGTTTATGAACAAGGCGTCATTGTATGGTGGGGTGTTGACCTCTATCAAGTATTTACAATATTCCTTTGGGAGACTACCCAACTCCACTGGGTATGGGGTAATCCCATAGTTTACTGGGTCTCCTTTTTTTACTGGGGGATATAATTGTTTGAGGTATTTACACCTGTCAGACATGCTCGGTATACATTGAAAGTATACATCTGAGACCTGTGTTGTTATCAATGGGGAAAGGAACTGTGCCCAGATGAGGTCTGGCTGTCGCACAAACTATGCAAGAGGAGCAGTTCTGGGTGGACGCCGTGTATCTCATCTATTCCACCCACAGATTGGAGTCTGAAAATCCTGTCTCTAAAGCTAATTTGTCCGCATATCTTAAATTGGCCAAATATTTGACTCCAATTATAGGGAGAGGGGTAGGAGCCACAGATGTAATGAGACTCTGAGGTTTATTTTCTTACCAATATTTAAAATTTACCATTTATCCATGCTCCTAATATATATATTCCCGAATCTTGTCGAGCTGGATTTTGGATGGACAGGGAAAGACGATTACTCTCATTATTTTTACAATTCTTTGGTGGTGTTGCCTTTAGGATAGTCATTCTTTGCAACACATTTTCACCTTTGCTGGTTCTAGAAGTGGCCTCCACTGGCATATATATCCCCAGTCCTTGGGACTAGTGTCCCATCCCACCTTCCCCCAATGTCCACAGTCTGTATGGCCATATCTAAAAACAGCCTGGTTACCATAGTCTGGGTCAGTTCCTGTCACACAGATGTATTTATCAGACCAGAGCCAAGGGTCTTGTCTCTTCATCCGTCCCACG
Source organism: Bufo bufo (assembly GCF_905171765.1). Classification (NCBI taxonomy): domain Eukaryota; kingdom Metazoa; phylum Chordata; class Amphibia; order Anura; family Bufonidae; genus Bufo; species Bufo bufo. The sequence continues at coordinate 533,571,987 of NC_053393.1, read as the reverse complement.
GTCCACTACACTGCAAAAGTCAAATTTAACAGTGGCTCATCTTGATGAAACAACACAGTTGGACTTGACTTTGTTTTCCTGCCTTCAAAACGGAGAAAAGGGATATATATATTATCAAGATCCGACCCCTTCTTGGGCCTTCTTGCAGTAGGAGGTGTGGATCCATGTAGGCTTCCCTTCCGACTTGACTGAGGAGTTTGTAGTCAACAGAGCTTAGTAGGGTCCGTCAAACTTCGGCTCGAGTGGCGTCTTTCTGTCAAACTTTTTTTTACCAGCACCAAATCGCCAGGCTGTATGGTGCGCCGGCCTGGACGTTCCTCAGGATCTGGGAGAGAGGAAAAGACTCAAGAATGTAGTTTAGTCAATTGTTTGCACAACTCAATAACATATCTAGACAAAGTATCATACTGCATATTCAGCTGTTGGGGAAAGTGATGGACAAACATCGGCCGGGACACTTCGAGAACGTGCGTTCGCGATCAAATGTTCGCCAACCTCGCGTTCGCATCGCGCTCATTGACTTTAATAGCAGGCGAACCTGAAAAACCTTCAGGTCATATTTGCAGACAGCAAACACTAGAAGTGCACAAATAGTCCCACAACATGGACAGTGATATACCAGAGGGGGATCATTGGCAAAAATTTTCCCACAAAGAATATGTATTTTAATCAGGGGATATTTTTATGCGTCTTAAAGGGAAACTCTCAAAAATGTGCCCTGCTGGAGCCTAGAGAATTTTTATTTCCTGTCGGTTTGATGTATACAAATGTGCAGCACTCCACGTTTTTGGATCCTGCAGAGTCCATTAAAAAAATGCATACGTTATCGTAAATTCTACCATGGAACTGTGTGGTGAACGGACGCCACTGTACGGCATCAGTCTGAGGCATCTGTTAACGCTTACATTTTTGGTATGCATTAACTGGATGGCAAAAATAGGATGTGAATCCAGCCCTAGTGTCAGAATAAGCACCAGTACACAGCGGAGCAGCGTGGCGGAGAGGGGAGGCCGCCATGTACTGACAGAGTGCTACCTGGTCCTGGTGGTCAGGGATGAGGATTGTGCTTCCCAAGGATCATTTTCTACTGGGAAATACAGGGCACAGTATAATACACTAGAATCTATATAATATAAAGATATTAGCCCTGGCTTGATAAAGACAGCAACAAGCTGTCGAAACGTCGCTTGACTTTGGGTCAATAAATTCACAATTTCCTTGCAATATTGGAGTGCTGCTGGCTGATTTCTTTATCTACAGTATAATACACTAGAATCTATATAATATAAAGATATTAGCCCTACACCCGAATAATAATACAATTAGGAGGTCATTTATTATACAGAAATACGTCTATGTTAGGAGTATTTCTGACACAGATTGTGATGCAAAGGTCCTTAGCACCGCAATCTGCATATTTTTCACGCTCCTGCCAGGTCTAAGGATGGCGTGGGCAGGGAAAGGGATACAGTTATGGCCATTCAGTTATTGGATACCACCGCCATACATTGACCGGATAACACCTCTGTACAGTGACCGGATAAGGCCTCTTTCACACTTGCGTTGTTGGGATCCGGCATGCACTTCCGTTGCCGGAGGTGCCTGCCGGATCCGTAACAACGCAAGTGTACTGAAAGCATTTGAAGACGGAACCGTCTTCCAAATGCTTTCAGTGTTACTATGGCACCCAGGACGCTATTAAAGTCCTGGTTGCCATAGTAGGAGCGGGGAGCGGGGGAGCGGTATACTTACAGTCCGTGCGGCTCCCCGGGCGCTCCAGAATGACGTCAGAGCGCCCCATGCGCATGGATGACGTGATCCATGTGATCACGTGATCCATGCGCTTGGGGCGCCCTGACGTCACTCTGGAGCGCCCGGGGAGCCGCACGGACGGTAAGTATGCTGCTCCCCTGCTCCCCGCTACACTTACCATGGCTGTCAGGACTTTAGCGTCCCGGTAGCCATGGTAACTATTCAGAAAAAGCTAAACGTCGGGTCCGGCAATGCGCCGAAACGACGTTTAGCTTAAGGCCGGATCCGGATCAATGCCTTTCAATGGGCATTGATCCCGGATCCGGCCTTGCGGCAAGTCTTCAGGATTTTTGGCCGGAGCAAAAAGCGCAGCATGCTGCGGTATTTTCTCCGGCCAAAAAAACGTTCCGTACCGGAACTGAAGACATCCTGATGCATCCTGAACGGATTACTCTCCATTCAGAATGCATTAGGATAATCCTGATCAGGATTCTTCCGGCATAGAGCCCCGACGACGGAACTCTATGCCGGAAGACAATAACGCAGGTGTGAAAGAGCCCTAACACCGCCATACCGTGACCGGATAAAGGGGTATAAGAGGGCACAGTACAGGGAATGACTAGGGGCACTGCACAGGGTGTGGTAAGAGGGCACAATGCAGGGTATAAGGGGGCACAGTATGGGGTGAAGGGCACAGTACGGGGTGGGGAGCACAGTCACATGACCCTGTGACATTAGAAGGTCCTTATGGTGAATGCGGTTCATACGCCACAATAGTGAGAGGAGTGAGACAAGGGTGCGATTATGTGGCTAGAGATAAAAAATTTAACTGTCGGCCAGTACAGGCCCCTAAAATTAGGCATTCACCTGACATAAAAGGCCTTTTATGCCACTGTATATATAAGGTAAGGACCATTCTTTGTTCTGGGTGATGGCAGATATGTGTGGGCTGGCATGAGGAAATTCAATTACACGTGGTCATCCTCCGAGATCCATGCCTCGTTCATTTTAAAAAATGTGAGGTAGTCCACACTGTCGTGAGCTAGGTGAGTGCGCTTATCGGTCACGATCCCCCCTGCTGCGCTGAACATCCTTTCGGACAGGACACTCGACGAGGGGCAATCCAAGAGTTCCATGTCAAATTGTGCCAGCTCTGGCCACAGGTCAAGCCTGCACACCCTGTAGTTCAGAGGTTCCTCGCTTCTCAGAGCGTCCACATTGGCCGTTAACCCGATGTAGTCGGACACCTGTCGGTCTAGTTGTTCCCTGAGGCTGGATCCGGAGGGCGGCTGTCGATGAGTTGGCTGCAAGAATGATCTCATATCCAAAGTGACCAATACATCTTTAAACTGCCCTCTTCTTGCAGGCGCGGTAGGATTGGTACCCGCACCTGTTTCGCTGTGGGTGGAAATTCCTCTGCCAGCGCCCGCAACAGCAGAATGCAGCATCTCTCGCAGCAAGGCCTGGAAATGCTGCATTCTGACAGCCCTCTGTGATGCTGGTAACATGTCCACCATTTTGTTTGTCTAATTACGTTGCCACCCAGTACTGGTCCTTTCCCTTTATGCTTTTTATACGGGGGTCCCTCTTCAAACACTGGAGCATGAAGGCCCTCATTTGCACTAAATTTGAAGCGGTGGAGCGGCCTCGACGGTGTAGTCCTCGTTCTCCTCATCCACGGACAACACCAGGGATCCCCGAAAAGTTTAAAGCCTGATCTTCTTGCTCCCCCTCCTCCTCCTCCCCCAGCCACCATCCTCCTCTGACTCCTCTTCAGACTCCTGCTGACTTGTCTCAGATGGAGTAGCCCCCCTGGCAATTCATCCAGCATTGCGACTTCCTCATCTTCCTGCTCCTCGACGGCTTGATCAATGACACAACGCAATGCACGCTCCAGAAAGAAGGCGTAAGGTACGATGTCACTGATGGTGCCCTGGCTGTGACTGATCAGTTTGGTGATCTCATCAAATGGCCGCAGAAGTCTGCATGCGTCGCACATGAGCAGCCACTGGCGCGGTGAAAAGAAACCAAGCTCCCCAGAACCTGTCCTGCTGCAGAGTTCGTACAGGTAGTGTTTAACGGCACGTTGCTGCTGGAGCAGCCTATCAAGTATATACAAGGTGGAGTTCCCGCGCGTCGGGCTGTCACAAATCAAACGTCTGACGGGCAGGTGGTGTCGCGGCTGAACGTCAGCAAGGCGAGCCATGGCCGTGTAAGATCTTCTAAAATGGCCAGAGATTTTCCTGGCCTGCCGCAAGACGTCCTGGACCTCGGGGTATTTGGCAATGAATCGCTGCACGACTAAGTTCAGGACGTGTGCCATGCATGGCACGTGTGTCATTTTGCCCTGTTTCAGCAGGCTCAGCAGATTGGCACCATTGTCGCACATTACTTTACCAACTGTCAAATTGAGCGGGGTTAGCCACTGATCGGCCTGTGACCGCGGAGCTGAAAGGAGTGCAGGACCGGTGTGGCTCTTGGCTTCCAGGCACAACAGCCGCAGCACAGCCCGGCAACGTCTCACCTGGGACGTCAAATAGGTTCTGTGGAGCTTGGGGGGCGCAGCGGAAGAGGCGGTAGCAGCGGAAAAGGAGGAGTCAGCCGAGGAGGAGGCGGAGGATGGAGTAGGAGGAGGAGAAGAAGAGGCAGGCCTGCATGCAATCTGTGGCGGTAACACCAAATCCACATGGGTGCCACGGGTTGCATGCTTGATGGCGGTCAGAAGGTTCACCCAGTGGGCACGTGTCTGTGCTCAGATGTAGAGATGGCCTTGCGGTTCGCCCTGCGGTCATTTCGCGGCGAACTTTGCGGGTTCACGATTTGCCGAACATATGGCGATATTCGCATCCGCCATATTCTTTTGCATTGCGCCGAACCTTGATCCATGAGACATCCATCAGGTGGGACAGGACAGCCAATTGAGACGTTTCAGCACATGGACACCCCCCCAACCCTGTAACAGAACCCGATCAGGCAGCCATTTTACATTATGTGTTTTGCCAGTGTAGGGAGAGGTTGCATTTTGGAGCAGGGACAGGCTGTTAGGAACTTAGGGACACCAAACGCTAGCTAATAGGGCCACAAAAGTCCTTTTAAGGACTGGTAACGTTGTGCTATCGATAGGTGTGATATACAGAGGGGTGCGATATACTTATAATATACTTTCTAACATAGGAATTATATTATAGTGCATATGTATGCTTCCAGAAATTACTGATTGAGGCCTGCCATATATCAGCTTCCACAAAATAGTGATTGAGGTTTTCCATATACCTGCGCCCACAAAATACAGATTGCGGGTTTTGATATACCAGCTTCAACTAACAACTGATTGAGGCCTGCGATATACCCGCTTCCACAAATACTGCTCCTCTTTAGGGACTTTGGCAGAGGGTCATTTTGAAAATGACAGGCAGAGGAAGAGATAGGCCGTTCCGCAGGGGTGGTAGGGGTCGGGCATGTGCACCAGGCCGGAGCCTAAGTGGGAAGTTGGAGAAGGTGCGCGCGATTATGTCATCTTCGGGTGCGTAGCAATACATTTCTGAATTAGCTCATAACGAAGCGCCCGGACAATTTGCTGCTTTTCAGCCTGGACCCGGGTGCGGTCTTAGCCCCGCACCAACATGCGCTGCAGGATAAAGATGCAAGCATATAACCCCAATTTTTGCGAATACAAGTATTGAAAATAATGTTCTCAACAAAACAGTAAAAAGTACCGTATATAAGTATTTGAAGGGGAAATATTATATTTACTGTTATACGGTCGGATTGTATTGAGATTGTATGTGTGTGGGGTCTGAGCAATCGGATATTGGCCAGCTGAGCAGAGATGTACCTGTCTAGTGAAGCGACGGAACGGTATGGGGTGTACAGCTGGTTCGCCTCCCCGTGGTGCACCCTGGGTAACGCTAAATGAACCAGCAAATACTAGCGGTCAGACAAAGAAAGCTTCTCCTGAGTCCTGACCAACAGGAAAAAAAATCTAATCTATAGACTGTGTTTGTGTGTGTGTGGGGGGGATATAGTGTGCCACAGGAAAATGAATGTGCAATGTGCAATACAACAATACTTAGTGCACCAATCAGTAATATCTAAATAAAAAGTGAAGTTGTAGGTATGGCGAAAAAGATATTCGCATGATAACTGGCTATTTTTGCAATCACAAATATTTTATAACACTTTATCTGCATATAAAGCGATTGGTCTGACATGCATGTGAAATGTAATCAGATACACTGGTGTAATGTGAAATTACTTACAGTGATCAGGAGTCGCGAAATTTGCTTCCAACCATCTTTTCCTATCGCATCAAACTTCGGGTAGTTCAAACCAGTTGCTAGACTAGGCCATGCCCTTTTTGCGTATATGCGCATTATACGAAATTTAACTGTGCAATTTTCGCATTGAAAAAAAAAAAATGAACATTTGTATACATCAAACCAAAAGGAAATAAAGCTTTTCTAGGCTCCAGCAGGACACATTTTTGAGAGTTTCCCTTTAAGACGCATAAAAATGGCCCCTGATTAAAATACATATTTTTTGTGGGAATTTTTGCCATTGATCCCCCTCTGGTATATCACTGTCCATGTTGTGGGACTATTTGTGCACTTCTAGTAAGTATTTGCTGGCTGCAAATATGACCTGAAGGTTTTCCAGGTTCTCCTGCTATTAAAGTCAATGGGCGCGATGCGAACGTGCGGTTTGCGAACATTTGTATGCGAAAGTACATTCGCGAATCGTTCGGGCCGATGTTCGTCCATCACTAGTCACATATATCTTGGCACCGACACTGTGTGCCAGAGATATATTAACTTGCCGCTGAACATGGCCATATAGCTCTGGGATGCCCTTCTAGGAGAAATATTTCCTTCCGGGGACCTTCCATTGGCCACAAATTTTCCAAAGGCCTCCGAGTCCACCAGTTTATATGGCAGTAGTTGGCGGGCTAGCAGTTCCGACAAGCCAGCGGTCAGCCGTTGGGCAAGAGGATTCTCCGGCATCATCATTTATTTACACTCTAACATTTGGGCCATGGAAGCCTGCCTTGTGCCAGATGAACGCGACAACGTCACGGTGGAAGGTGGAGTGGAGGACAAATGGGAGGAGAGAGAAGGAGAAGAGGCAGGACGGGGAGCGCCGGGAGTGTGGCTTTGTGGGTTCTGACGGCGTTGCTCCCACTGGGCTCGGTGATGGGAGGCCAGGTGCCCTCTTAAGGTGGTCGTCCCTAGGTGAGTGTTGGGCTTACCGCGACTTATGTGTTGACAGCACAGGATGCAGATGTGCAAACACTATTGTCAGCAGCTGACACGTTAAAAAAAAGCCCACACTGCGGAGCGATGCGCATTGGTAAGGTCTGGGAATGGATGGAAAAATAACTTGAGTGGAGGGGCTATAGTGGTGGTGGTGTCTTTGGGGGTGCACACAGCAGAGAGTGAGGAGGGTGCAGATACAGAGGATGAGGAGGGTGCAGAAGCGGAAGGCTGAGTGAGCCACTCAACCAACTCTGGTGCGTCCTTTGACATAATCGCACGCACCTTCTCCAACGTCCCACTTAGGCTCCGGCCTGGTGCACCTGCCCGATCCCTACCACCCCTGTGGAACGGCCTACCTCTTCCTCTGCCTGTCATTTTTAAAATGACCCTCTGCCTAAGTCCGTAGAGAAGAGCAGTATTTTGTGAAAGAAGGTATATCGCAGCCCTCAATCAGTATTTGGTGGAAGAAGGTATAGGGCACCCCTCAATCAGTATTTTGTGGAAGAAAGTATACTGCAACTAGTTGTTCCAATAGCGTTTGTCCCTCTATATAGCTGCGGTATCGCAGCAGAACCGCACACAACAATACAAATACACTATAATATAATTTCTATGTTAGAAAGAATATTATATATCACACCTATCGATAGCACACCTATACCAGTCCTTAAAAGGACTTTTGTGGCCCTATTAGCTAGCGTTTGGTGTCCCTAACTGTCCCTGCTCCAAAATGCAACTCTCCCTACACTGGCAAAACACATAATGTAAAATGGCTGCCAGATCGGGTTCTGTTATAGGGTTGGAGGTGTCCATGTGCTGAAACGTCTCAATTGGCTGTTCTGCCCCACCTGATGGATGTGTCATGGGTCAAAGTTTGGCGCTATGCAAAAAAATATGGTGCGTGTGAATATCGCCATATGTTCGCATATTCAGCAAATCACAGCGAAACAACCGCCGGGTGAACTGCAAGGCCATTTCTACTTTGGACGCTGCCAAACAGTATTTGGTAGGCACTGAGTTTCTGTGGGCCCCTTGGCGTATAGCTCACACTGAAGAGGGCTAGAGCCAGGCTGCCTGTCCAAGGTTTTCCAGTGTCCTGGGCAGCCTTCAGCATTTTCTGTTTCGGTGTGCCATTCAGTCTTTTCACTTTTCCACTACTTTGCGGGTGGTACGGGGTGTGCCAAGCTAGTTCTGTCCCTATCTGTCTCCATACTTGTTTAGTAACATTGGCTGTGAAAGCTGGTCCTCTCAATTGTCTCCGGCAGGCCAAACCGGCAAACTATTTATTTCAATAGTTTCTTTGCAGTGGTGATAGCAGACTGGTTCTTGGTAGGGAAGGCTTATGGCCAACCTTAGAATAAATCAATCACCACCAAGGCGTATTTATAAGGGCCTGCTCCTGGCATCTGTATGTGATCGATCTGTATTCGTTGGAATGGATATAGAAGTTTGGGAGTGCACTTTTGTGGGGTTCTTTCAATTTTCCCTGAGTTGCATTGTGCGCATACAAGACATCCTTGAGTATATTAGGTTGATGCTGTGGAGAATCCCGGAGCAAAGTAGTATGATGTCACCAAGTTGTTCATCTTGGTCTTGGACTGGTGTGTAGTTCCATAAGCCCATTGTGCCACCATTGGATACATGGTTCTGGGTAAACAGGGCTTATCATATTTCACATAGAGTCCTTCTTCTGTTACCACTGCTCCTTTCCTTATCCACTCTTCTTGTTCTTCTTTAGGAGTGATGATTAACCCCCAAACCTGGGGGTACGTTCTCTTATTCTTCTATTCCTCTCCTTGTGTCATTATGAAGTCAGCTTCTTCTCTGATGTATACTTCAGGGCTTTGGGCTGCTGTTTTTGCTGCCAAGTCTGCCAGATTGTTTCCTCTTGCCTCTGGTGTCTCTCCCCTCGTGTGGGCTTTTACTTTAACGACTGCTACGGCTTAGGGCAGCAGCAATGCTTCCATAAGGTGTTCTATTGTCTGATGATGTCTTACTGGTATACCATTTGCAGTGATGAAGTCTCTGGCTTTTCAGATGAGGCCATAGTCGTGAGCCATCCCGTATGCATATCTGGAGTCTGTATAGATGTTGACCTTCTTTCCTTTTGCCATGGTGCAGGCCACTGCTAGGGCTCTCAGTTCATCCTCCTGGTCTGACACATAGGGAGGCAGCTGTTGCACAAGTAGAACTTCCGTAGCTGTGGTTACTGCCATTCCCACGACCTGTTTCATCTGCAAATCTGGATCCATCCACAAAAAGAGTCAATTCTGTATCCTGCAATGGGGTGTCTGTAACAGAATCAAATCCAGGGGTCTCCTGGCTCATGTGTGCTTGGCTGTCTCAATGCCCTGCAGTTTCTTTTCAGATGTACACGTTTTCCACAGAAGTAGCAAGTGACTCTTGGCCGTTTACTCGGATCCTGGCCTGGCTGGAATGCAATCACCGTGGTTTTGGGTTTGCTAAGAATCTGGTTTTGTTCAATTACCTTTGCCACCTGGTACAGGACATCTGAATTCAAAGTGCGGTACACAGGTCTTGTCATTTGCACCTGTTTCCTGATGGGTTCGCTCAGTCCATGAATGAAGGCTTGCATTCCTGGTGAAGTGGTCTCCTGATTGCACAGTGTCATCTGGCTCACAATAATCCATTTCTAGATGTCGGGACATAACTGGCCAAAATTCATCTCCTGCCTTTATTTCTACCAAAGCCGCTAGATCCTTCCACTTTACAGAGTGAGTCCTCTGTATTTGTCTGATCTTCCTGCAGAAAGTCATAGGCAATTTGTCTGGATCCGGTAGGTTGTCCACCAGAGCTATCATCTCTTGGGGTTTCCATGCAATGTACCTTGGCACAGGAACCTTGGGAGGGGTATGGTTCAGTGCGTCCGGCGAGAATAGCCGTGGAGGTCCGGGTGAGGACGGCTTTGATGATTCATTTATGGCATCTACAGTTATGAGTAACTGGCCAGTTTGGGTGGCAGAAACCCTTATATGCACCTGCCCCGCTGGGCTGCCCCCCTGGTGGAGGATTCAGGTATTTGGGGGGCTTCTTCATGGTCCTCTGCTTCATCTGTATTCATGAAGACACCCATTGCCGAAGTTAAGATGGCCGCTGGGGCAGAAGTTGCCGGAGTTAAGATGGCCGTCGGGGTGAAAGTTGGGACATAGGGAGTAACATCCTTAGGGATGACTGGATACAAGGAGACCAGTGTAGGGCATGGTTTTGGTGCGCCACAATTGTAACAAGTGTCGCTGCATGACGGGTTCTGGCAATGACACACACCACAGGTCCATCCCCCTGGTAAGTGGTTATATGGTGGGGGATGGGTCTGTTGGGGTGTGATAGGACCCCCCTGTCCCATCTTGGAGGGTTGTGTCAGTGGCATGTAAAAATAATTACTTGGTTGTTCATCATATATTTCTGTCCAACCCTGTTTCTTCATTTTCCTGGGTGTTTTGAACCATGCTTTAGCGTCTTTAAGGACATCATTATCTTGAAGCATTCCATTTCTGTTTGCCAATATTTTCTTCCGTTTTTCCTCACTAAGGGCTCTTTCACACTTGCGTTGTTGTGTTCCGGCATAAAGTTCCGTCGTCGGGGCTCTATGCCGGAAGAATCCTGATCAGGATTATCCCCATGCATTCTGAATGGAGAGAAATCCGTTCAGGATGCATCAGGATGTCTTCAGTTCCGGAACGGAACGTTTTTTGGCCGGAGAAAATACCGCAGCATGCTGCGCTTTTTGCTCCGGCCAAAAATCCTGAACACTTGCCGCAAGGCCGGATCCGGAATTATGCCCATTGAAAGGCATTAATCCGGATCCGGCCTTAAGCTAAACGTCGTTTCGGCGCATTACCGGATCCGACGTTTAGCTTTTTCTGAATGGTTACCATGGCTGCCAGGACGCTAAAGTCCTGTTTGCCATGGTAAAGTGTAGTGGGGAGCGGGGGAGCAGTATACTTACCGTCCGTGCGGCTCCCGGGGCGCTTCAGAGTGACGTCAGGGCGCCCCACGCGCATGGATGACGTGATCCATGCGATCACGTCATCCATGCGCATGGGGCGCTCTGACGTCATTCTGGAGCGCCCGGGAGCCGCACGGACGGTAAGTATACTGCTCCCCTGCTCCTACTATGGCAACCAGGACTTTAATAGCGTCCTGGCTGCCATAGTAACACTGAACGCATTTTGAAGACGGATCAGTCTTTAAATGCTTTCAGTTCACTTGCGGTGTTACGGATCCGGCGGGCATTTCCGGCAAATGGAGTACACGACGGATCCGGACAACGCAAGTGTGAAAGAGCCCTTAGTCTTGCACTTTGATGAATCCCTGTGACTTTCATTGACTTCTTTTTATTTTTGGTGTATTTCTTCCCCTCTCTTTCAGCGAGAATTTGATGAGCAACATAACCCCCAGATATAGAATACGGCCCCCATGGTATTTATGCTGCTTCGTTATATGTGTAACCCGTACTCTGTGCCCAGCTTTGTGGCCAGAAAGACCAGTTTGTCTTTCTAAATGGTCTCGACCATCCCCCATACACCGGGTTATGTTGTCTCTTGTTCTCTATCTCAGCAAACAGTGCTCCTATGGGTTCCGCAATGGTGATCTTTGCATGTAAGTTTTACCTCAACACCTTAAACTCCCTGAAGGTGGGGGAAAGGGGTTGGTAACTTGTTTTCTCCCTAGGGAAGGGGACTTCTGACACCTTTATGACGCGCCAACCGGCCTCAGAAATGGCCAATTCCGATCCTTCTTTACAGTGTTAGCACGTCATCAGATTCTCTCGGTTTTTCTCCTCTTCCGAGACTTTGATACATCAATACAAATATCATTATCAATACAACAGGGACGCTGACCACTGTTCGGTATCCGATAAGAAAACAAACTTCATCGACCGTCTAAGGTTGGAACCAGTCTAACGGTATGCAAGTTTAACTCCTCTGAAGCCTCTGATAATAATAAAGTTGACCAGGTTCTTGGGACAAGGGCTTAAGTCTCCAAGTGGACAGCCGTCTCACCTACTATTCAGAGCGGAGGCACAGGAGGGATATTGGGCAGAATAAATCATTTTCTTACCTGTCTCGGAGCTGCAGTCTCCTCCCTCATATACGTTCAACCCGCGTGTGGATGGTCTCTGTGGCTGTTTAACGTGGATGGTCTCGCCCTTGCACCACGTTGGACACCAGCTGTTAAGGATGCACTCAAGTTGTATCTGCTCTATTGACTGTCTGCTCCAAATTACAAGCTGTTAGCACCGTACACGGAAGAACCACACTGACACTTTGTAGCATCAAAGCAGAATTTTATTTATTTAGGAAGTTAAGCAGTATATATATATATATATACATCAGAGAGGGCACTCCTCTGCTGAGTCTCATGTCATTGTTCCATTGGTTACAATGATAAAATAAAGCTTTGCATCTGTGCATTTGCATAAGAAAAAGGATGAAAACAATGTATAGCCTTAGGTGTGGTTCAGGATATCAGCGCCACATTGCAATGGCTTCACATTATAATCATGACATCATTAACAATACTATATCCACATCTACTGCCCATACTATATCCACATGTCCTACACATACTATATCCACATGTCCTACACATACTATATCCACATGTCCTACACATACTATATCCACATGTACTGCCCATACTATATCCACATGTACTGCCCATACTATATCTACATGTACTGCCCATACTATATCCACATGTCCTGCCCATACTATATCCACATGTTCTGCCCATACTATATCTATGAATCCTACCCATACTATATCCACACATGTACTGCCCATACTATATCGATGTCTGCCCATACCATAACCACATGTACTGCCCATACTGTATCCACATGCAGTGCCCATACTATATGCACGTCCTACACATACTATATCCACATGTCCTGCCCATACTATATACACATGCAGTGCCCATACTATATCCACACATGTCCTGCCCATACTATAGCCACATGTCCTACACATACTATATCCACATGTCCTGCCCATACTATATCCACATGTCCTGCCCATACTATATCCACATGTCCTGCCCATACTATATCCACATGTTATACACATACCTTATCCACATGTCCTGCCCATACTATATCCACATGTCCTACACATACCTTATCCACATGTCCTACACATAATATATCCACATGTCATACACATACTATATCCACATGTTATACACATACCTTATCCACATGTCCTGCCCATACTATATCCACATGTCCTGCCCATACTATATCCACATGTCCTGCCCATACTATATCCACATGTTATACACATACCTTATCCACATGTCCTGCCCATACTATATCCACATGTCCTGCCCATACTTTATCCACATGTCCTGCCCATACTTTATCCACATGTCCTGCCCATACTATATCCATGTCTGCCCATACTATATCCATGTCTGCCCATGCTATATCCATGTCTGCCAATACTATATCCATGTCTGCCCATGCTATATCCATGTCTGCCAATACTATATCCATGTCTGCCCATACTATATCTATGTCTGCCCATGCTATATCCATATGTCCTACACATACTTTATTTTTTTCTTCATATTGTTGCTCTTGAAGAGGCCCATGGAGGGAGGGTCAGTGTCAGGGCGACTTATGTTCTCTTACCAGTCCTAAAAGACCTGAAAAAGGACCCTTTAGTCTGCGGCCACACTATGGTTTTTAGGGGCGCCATTTTGAAAGACACCTGTGCCCTGCATACAGCTTTTTTTCTTCCTAGGACATGTTAGGATAAATGATGGTGAGAGGAAGGTCATGACGATCAAAATCGTTTACTAAATTACCCTATGTCTTGAAATAAATTATATTGAAAAGAATATCGAGACTGCTGGATGTCATTTATGCTGAGATGTAATTGTAGGCCCAAAGCCTGAGGCTGCAACATGTCCCCTTCTGATTTCTGTGCCGTGTTGCCATGGAGACCTTGTGTGGATATACATCGGTGTCCCCTCCTATACACACCTCTGCCCCCGGTAAAGCCAGGTAGTACGTACATACCGATGTAGATGGTGAATAACAACACTGCACCTGTCAGATTTAGAAGAAGACACCATCTTACAGTAATGGAGCCTCAGGCTTCAGGCCTGCAACTTCACGTGATTATAACTCGGCCTAGAAACATGGTATTAGAAAACGGTTTTCTTATTTTTACTATTCACGGAAGGAAGTTTTTATATCGTTCTAGGTCTACTCCTTTAAAGGGAATCTGTCACCTACTTCTACCATATGTAGCGGGGGGTATCTGCAAAGTTTTGGTTTGTTATGTAATTTTTGTAATGTTAATGCACACTCCGTTGTTCCAGCATGAGCAGGGCATGGCCAGAGTTAACAATCCTGGCCCAGCCCTCCCTGGAGTTCTGGGTGTGGGCTGGCTCCACCACCTTGCTCCAGAAGATTCCAGTGAGCAACTGTAGAAAGGGAGAAAGAAGCAGGAGACCTTCATGTGCTTTTCTCCTCCAAACCCTGGAGCCTTGTCACCCCCACAGGCTCCAAGAGATGCAAGCAAGCAAGAACTAAAGGAGAAGGATTTGATGCTGCAGAGAGAGAGAGAGAGAGAGAGAGAGAGAGAGACAGCTTAAGGCGATCCAGACCCTGCTGCTGCAGAGGTAGGGTGGCCCGACGTCCGCTTTTAGGCCGGACAGTCCGTTTTTTAGACTTCTAGTCCTCCGTCCGGCGCAAGGCCAGGGCGGACGGCCATAATTCCTCCTTTTTTGTGGTTATCGGTGATTCTGGACTCGGCGAGTACGAGGCACTTTAAGTATCACTCACAGCGTCATGTCACACGTCGGCAGCGCCTGCATCGCGCCAGTCAATTCCGGTTTGTGCAGGCGCAGCTGCACTGGGAGTGGAGGAACAGACTCCGAGGAGCGCAGCTGCACTGAGGTACTCACTGGTTTGTGCTGTGGGCCGCAAAGGAATTGCTGAAAGGGGGGAAGGGCAGGCGCTGCTGATTTTGAAAGGGGTTAATAATAACTACTGTGTGGGTCCTGGGAACAGCTGAAAGGGGGGAATAAATAAGTGTGAAGAGGGGACTGAAAGGGGTTAATAAATACTGTGAAAGGGGGACTGCTGAGGGGTTAATAACTACTGTGAAAGGCCCTTCACAGTAGTTATTAAGCCCTTTCAGCAGTCCCCCATTCACAGTATTTATTAACCCCTCGGGGGACTGCTGAAAGGGGTTAATAACTACTGTGAAGGGGGGACTGTCTGGCTTCAGTACACCCCCTGGCCCCTCCAGGACACCCCTGGCCCCTCCACAAGTTCTTCCCTCTCCTCCCCCCGTTTTTTCCCCCGGCCGGCGATGGGGGCGTGGCTTCACAGAGGCGGGTGTGGTTTATCGGTTTGGGGGCGTGGTATGTGAGGTTCGGCTTTCTGAGGTGAAGTCAGTGGCCACCCTATGCAGAGGGATAACAAGTTAAGACACCCTGTGTACCCCAGACTAGTGGACTCTAGAGCCACGGTGGACAGATTGCAGTTGCTAGCCAGAGATCCCAGTAACAGAGACTTTAACATGAGAAGGAGTAACCAGAGTCTGCCTAACTCATGCTTGGACATATGGGAGGATTTTGCACTGTGTACAGATAACTGCTGGATGTACTACAACTCCTATTGAGCACATAGTAAAGAGAGACTCTTGTTAAGTTTAATCTGGCCTGGTCTCTGACTCTCCTTACACCATACTTTGGTCATTGCATTTGCTCCAGTTGCCCTACCTAGCCCCCACATGGACATTAACACCATGGGCACCCCCGAACTACCATCGGGCAGGGAGCCCATAGCTACAGGGAGTCCCCCTAGGGAACACAGGGTGCTTCTCCTTCACTGCACGGAGGCCAGGAAATGATAGCCTGAGGGAGTACACCCTGACACATCATCATCAGGGCCACTATCACTCCCATCCTCTCCTCCGGGCTTGCTGCTATGGCAATTCTATGTACTGATGTCTAGCATAATTAAAACTATAAAAAACTATATTGTCTGAGTTATTGATCTCTCAGAACACCCAAAAAATTAGCGGTTCAAGGAGCCCAAAACCACCTCCTTCAAGAACTCAAGCCCCCCACTTCCTTCACTTGTTCCCAGTACCACCGCTTGCCCCTTCCATTCCACCCCCTCCTCTGCCACGTCTCATACTTCTTTTGAACTCTGCCCGTGTAGTTAGCATTTGCCTCGACAAAATCTCGCACAATCGCAGTCTTCCCTGTGGTAGGCATCAGACGTGGTGCATGTGCACTACCTACAGCGAGTCCATGCCCACTGCAGGAAAGTCACTGCGCATGCGCAAGATTTCACTGACACAAACGCTAAGGACACAGGCGGAGTTCAAAAGACTTTGCAGAGGAAGGAGCAGACTGGAAGGCGCAAGGGTACTGGGAAGAAGTGAAGGAGTGGTCTTTGGCTCTGGGGAGGGGTGGGGTCCTTGACCTGTCGGTGACGCCCCGCTGGGCACTTTGGATCTCGTTTGCGTACCGAACAAAGTTCATTTTCGGGCGTTCTGAAAGATGGATGACTCGGAGAAGGGCAAAGTTTTAATCCTGTAGACAGCACTGCATGGCATAGCCATCTGTTATCTACGGCGGAGTTAGGTGACAGATTCCCTTTAAGTACAAGTCACCGAAGCCACACATCTTAATGCTGGTTCATGATCTTTTCCAGGAGACAACTTCTAAAACGGTTGTGACGCATTTTTAATCAGCACTTTCCGAGGAGTGCACATCCCATCACATCTACGGGCCTGTCACCGCCAGATGTGGGATAATAATCTCGGCAGGGAAAGCGGCGCAGGCTGGCGTTATATATCATCCATATAATTATTATTAGTCATCGTCTAAAGGAAGTCAACAGGTGCAAAAGCTGCAAAACCTTCTGCTTTATATATATATAGGGTGTAGCTATTTGGGGTGCAGAGGCGGCAGGTGCCTCGCATAAGAAGACACGAGCATTATGAGTGGTGCATGGTGGGTTGCATACTTACCAACATTGCAGTTGGTAAATTAGGGAACGCCCCCTAACCATGTATGACTACTCATTTATAGGTTGGGGTTACATAAGCCCCACCTATTTTCAGCCCAAATTTGCAGGGAATTTCTCTGAAAATTAGGGACCGACCCTGCAACCCGTGGGCAACTATGGTAGGTGGAAAGTATGGGTGAAGTTATATATTTTGCATTAGAACTCGGGGGCTTGAAGTTACCCCTCTCATATGCAGTGGGCGTCCGAACCCTGAGACCCTCACCAATCACGTGAATGGGGGTCCAGTGCCCCCAGTTTAAATGCAGTGGAATACGAAATTACGCTTTATTCAGTCTATGGGACTGACCAAGATAGTCAGGTGCAGCTACCTCCAGCAGTCCCATAGCGTTTGAATGGGCATGCTCGACCACCACTCCACTGAAACAGGGAGCACGAACCCCCCTTCTCATGATAGGTGGAGGTCCAAGAGTCAGATCCTCAACGATGGCCTGCCACAGTTCCTAACGCTACAGAAGTCTCATATTAGAAGCTATAGCACTGTTCATCCAGGGCCTCCTGGTCCATGAACATAAAACTGAATTGCACTAAAGGTGGACAAGCAGAATAGAAGGAGGAAGTGAGATGAGGATGTAACTACGCATTATAGTCAAGATCAGTGATGGCTAAACTTCGGCACTCCAGTTGTGGTGAAACTACGACTCCCATCATGTTCCATTCTTTTCTATGGAGTTCTGAGAATAGCCATTCAAGTGTACATCTTGGGAGTCATAGTTTACCACAGCTGGAGTGCCGGAGGTTAGCCATCAAAGGTCTAGAATTATATGCTATTCAGGCAGATACCTATCCATCATGTAATACCATCAGGGAGGCGTCTGATTGGCTCAAATTTATTATGCGGCATGACTACCACCCCAAGTGGTTTACTTGCCCCAGGCTCAGTGAGGTAATGATGAGGTGAGAGGTGCAGGGTGATGGTGTTTGGAGATCCTGCCTTCCACCCCCCCCCCTTCCCCCCACTCTCTTGCCCTTTCTGCTTTAACCACCTCAGCCCCCCTAGCTTAAACACCCTTAAAGACCAGGCCACTTTTTACACTTCTGACCTACACTACTTTCACCGTTTATTGTTAGGTCATGCAACTTACCACCCAAATGAATTTTACCTCCTTTTCTTCTCACTAATAGAGCTTTCATTTGGTGGTATTTCATTGCTGCTGACATTTTAACTTTTTTTGTTATTAATCAAAATTTAACGATTTTTTTGCAAAAAAATTAAATTTTTCACTTTCAGTTGTAAAATTTTGCAAAAAAAACGACATCCATATATAAATTTTTCTCTAAATTTATTGTTTTACATGTCTTTGATAAAAAAAAAAATGTTTGGGTAATAAAAAAAATGGTTTGGGTAAAAGTTATAGCGTTTACAAACTATGGTACAAAAATGTGAATTTCCGCTTTTTGAAGCAGCTCTGACTTTCTGAGCACCTGTCATGTTTCCTGAGGTTCTACAATGGCCAGACAGTACAAACACCCCACAAGTGACCCCATTTCGGAAAGTAGACACCCTAAGGTATTCGCTGATGGGCATAGTGAGTTCATAGAACTTTTTATTTTTTGTCACAAGTTAGCGGAAAATGATGATTTTTTTTTTTATTATTTTTTATTACAAAGTCTCATATTCCACTAACTTGTGACAAAAAATAAAAACTTCTATGAACTCACTATGCCCATCAGCGAATACCTTGGGGTGTCTTCTTTCCAAAATGGGGTCACTTGTGGGGTAGTTCTACTGCCCTGGCATTCTAGGGGCCCTAATGTGTGGTAAGTAGTTTGAAATCAAAATGTGTAAAAAATGTCCTGTGAAATCCGAAAGGTGCTCTTTGGAATGTGGGCCCCTTTGCCCACCTAGGCTGCAAAAAAGTGTCACACATCTGGTATTGCCGTACTCAGGAGAAGTTGGGCAATGTGTTTTGGGGTGTCATTTTACATATACCCATGCTGGGTGAGATAAATATCTTGGTCAAATGCCAACTTTGTATAAAAAAAATGGGAAAAGTTTTCTTTTGCCAAGATATTTCTCTCACTCAGCATGGGTATATGTAAAAAGACACCCCAAAACACATTGCCCAACTTCTCCTGAGTACGGGGATACCAGATGTGTGACACTTTTTTGCAGCCTAGGTGAGCAAAGGGGCCCACATTCCAAAGAGCACCTTTCAGATTTCACCGGCCATTTTTTACAGATTTTGATTTCAAACCACTTCTCACGCATTCGGCCCCTAAAATGCCAGGGCAGTATAACTACCCCACAAGTGACCCCATTTTGGAAAGAAGACACCCCCAGGTATTTCGTGATGGGCATAGTGAGTTCATGGAAGTTTTTATTTTTTGTCACAAGTTAGTGGAATATGAGACTTTGTAAGAAAAAAAAAAATAATAAAAATCATCATTTTCCGCTAACTTGTGACAAAAAATAAAAAATTCTAGGAACTCGCCATGCCCCTCACGGAATACCTTGGGGTGTCTTCTTTCCAAAATGGGGTCACTTGTGGGGTAGTTATACTGCCCTAGCATTCTAGGGGCCCTTATGTGTGGTAAGTAGGTAAATGACCTGTGAAATCCGAAAGGTGCTCTTTGGAATGTGGGCCCCTTTGCCCACCTAGGCTGCAAAAAAGTGTCACACATGTGGTATCGCCGTATTCAGGAGAAGTTAGGCAATGTGTTTTGGGGTGTCTTTTTACATATACCCATGCTGGGTGAGATAAATATCTCGGCAAAAGACAACTTTTCCCATTTTTTATACAAAGTTGGCATTTGACCAAGATATTTATCTCACCCAGCATGGGTATATGTAAAATGACACCACAAAACACATTGCCCAACTTCTCCTGAGTACGGCGATACCAGATGTGTGACACTTTTTTGCAGCCTAGATGCGCAAAGAGGCCCACATTCCTTTTATGAGGGCATTTTTAGACATTTAGATCCCAGACTTCTTCTCACGGTGATCAATAACAGGGGGGGTGATCAGGGAGTCTATATGGGGTGATCACCCCCCTGTCATTGATCACCCCCTATAAGGCTCCATTCAGATGTCCGTATGTGTTTTGCGGATCCGATCCATGTATCCGTGGATCCGTAAAAAACATACGGACATCTGAATGCAGCCTTACAGGGGGGTGATCAATGACAGGGGGGTGATCAGGGAGTCTATATGGGGTGATCACCCCCCTGTCATTGATCACCCCCCTGTCAGGCTCCATTCAGATGTCCGTATGTGTTTTGCGGATCCGATCCATGTATCCGTGGATCCGTAAAAAACATACGGACATCTGAATGCAGCCTTACAGGGGGGTGATCAATGACAGGGGGGGTGATCAATGACAGGGGGGCGATCAGGGAGTCTATATGGGGTGATCACCCCCCTGTCATTGATCACCCCCCTGTAAGGCTCCATTCAGACGTCCGTATGTGTTTTGCGGATCCGATCCATGTATCAGTGGATCCGTAAAAATCATACGGACGTCTGAATGGAGCCTTACAAGGGGGTGATCAATGACAGGGGGGTGATCAATGACAGGGGGGTGATCAGGGAGTCTATATGGGGTGATCACCCCCCTGTCATTGATCACCCCCCTATAAGGCTCCATTCAGATGTCCGTATGTGTTTTGCGGATCCGATCCATGTATCCGTGGATCCGTAAAAAACATACGACATCTGAATGCAGCCTTACAGGGGGGTGATCAATGACAGGGGGGTGATCAGGGAGTCTATATGGGGTGATCACCCCCCTGTAAGGCTCCATTCAGACGTCTGTATGTGTTTTGCGGATCCGATCCATGTATCCGTGGATCCGTAAAAAACATACGGACGTCTGAATGGAGCCTTACAGGGGGGTGATCAATGACAGGGGGGTGATCAATGACAGGGGGGTGATCAGGGAGTCTATATGGGGTGATCACCCCCTGTCATTGATCACCCCCCTGTAAGGCTCCATTCAGAAGTCCGTATGTGTTTTGCGGATCCGATCCATGTATCAGTGGATCCGTAAAAATCATACGGACGTCTGAATGGAGCCTTACAAGGGGGTGATCAATGACAGGGGGGTGATCAGGGAGTCTATATGGGGTGATCACCCCCCTGTAAGGCTCCATTCAGACGTCTGTATGTGTTTTGCGGATCCAATCCATGTATCCGTGGATCCGTAAAAAACATACGGACATCTGAATGCAGCCTTACAGGGGGGTGATCAATGACAGGGGGGTGATCAGGGAGTCTATATGGGGTGATCACCCCCCGTCATTGATCACCCCCCTGTAAGGCTCCATTCAGACGTCCGTATGTGTTTTGCGGATCCGATCCATGTATCAGTGGATCCGTAAAAATCATACGGACGTCTGAATGGAGCCTTACAGGGGGGTGATCAATGACAGGGGGCTGATCAGGGAGTCTATATGGGGTGATCAGGGGTGAATAAGGGGTTAATAAGTGACGGGGGGTGTAGTGTAGTGTAGTGTGGTGCTTGGTGCTACATATTACTGAGCTGCCTGTGTCCTCTGGTGGTCGATCCAAACAAAAGGGACCACCAGAGGACCAGTTAGCAGGTATATTAGATGCTGTTATCAAAACAGCGTCTAATATACCTGTTAGGGGTTAAAAAAATCGCATCTCCAGCCTGCCAGCGAACGATCGCCGCTGGCAGGCTGGAGATCCACTCGCTTAGACTCGCATCTCGCGAGATGACGCGTATATGCGTGACTCTGCGCAGCGCTGCCACCTCCGGAACGCGATCCTGCGTTAGGCGGTCCGGAGGTGGTTAAGTTACAACAGCCCGATCTTTTTACCGGCTGTTGTAACTTTGTCCAAAGCAGTTTTGTTGAGAGTGACAGAAGAGGGAAATGGAATTCAGAGAGAACAGCTAAGCCATAAAGCAGGCTGCAAGGTCCCCACCATGGGTCCTCTATGTCCCATTCACTGGAGGCTGTGTTGTAGCTCCCTGCACAGCGGGTGGACAGGAAGCTGCTCTGGAGAAAAATTTCACAAAAAGGGACTCAGCACTATATGAAAGCTGCATTATTTTTTTTTACTCTCAGGACCATTTGGGGGTCCCAGAGGTCAGAGCACCACTGTCACGATCAGTGTGGGGGAAAAACTCCACACTAAACACAGGAGGAAAGGGGAACAGTAACTGGGCCTGGAAACTAGGGAAGGAACAGGTCACCTCCTAAACAACCCTAATCCGGGCCCTAAATATCTATCAATATGAATAGACCTTGAAGGTAGGAATATTCATATGCTGGATACCTAGGCCCTTATATCCCTATAAGGCACTGGAATGAGGTTAGGACCAGAGACAACCCATTCCTCCCCCAGGTGAATGGAAGTCTCTGTCTCAGGCCCAGATACAAACAGGGAATATAACAAACACAAAACAATAACAAAAGACAAGACTTATACGAAAGTAGAAAACTGGCAACTCCAGAAGCACCACAGAGTACAACCGACCAGCTAGTTAGAAGGCAGGAAGAAAATCTATAAAACGCACCTCCAAGAGTGAGAAGCGGATACTTATGGGAAAGGTAAATTACCAACAAGCAACACCTGAAGCAAGGGGTGCGGCATACACCAAAACACAGACACAATAAGATCCACAGTGAACTTGTCAATTTAACCCATGAGTTGCCAGTCTCTCCGATCTCCTGGTACCTGCCACGGGAACGTCCGTGACAGTACCCCCCCCCCCCCCCTTCTACGGGTGACCTCTGGGCACCCAGGACCGACCTTATCCGGGTGAGATATATGAAAGGCATTCACTAAACGATTGGCATTAACGTCGGATGCTGGCACCCACATCCTCTCCTCCGGTCCATAACCTCTCCAGTGGACAAGATATTGAAGGGATCCACGGAGAACTCGAGAGTAAACTATTTTTGCTATCTCGAATTCCAAATTACCGTCCACCATGACCGGAGCGGGTGGCAAGGAAGATGGCTCTAAAGGTTCCACATATTTTTTCAACAAAGACCTATGGAACACATTATGAATTTCAGAGCCTGAGGAAGCTCAAGACGAAAAGCTACAGGATTAATAATGGCAGTGGTCTTATATGGGCCGATAAACCTTGGACCCAACTTCCAGGAAGGTGCCTTCAACTTAATGTTTCTTGTGGACAGCCACACAGAATCACCCACACTTATGTCAGGACCATTCATATGTTTTCTGTCAGCTACACGTTTATATTTTTTGCCCATATTTTTCAAGTTATTTAGAATTTTTCTTCATATCGATGACAATTATGATAAAAAACGTTCTTCCTCAAGGATACCAGAAGTATTAGAACCAGAAAATGTGCCAAACTGCGGATGAAATCCATGGGCCCCCAAAAACGGTGACTCACCAGTGGACTCACCAGGCTCTGATTAATGCTCTCCGCATGTCCGTTCGACTGAGGATGAAAAGCCGAAGAAAAGGACAGTTGAATTCCCAGACGAGTACAAAACGCCTTCCAGAATCTGGAAAGAAACTGAGTCCCACGATCTGAGACCACGTCAGAGGGAATGCCATGGAGTTTTAAAATGTTGTCAACAAACACTTGTCAAGTGTTTTAGCATTAGATAGGCCCGGCAACGCTATAAAGTGCACCATTTTACTAAAGCAATCAACTACCACCAGAATATCTGTATTTCCTGAAGAATTAGGTAGATCAGTGATAAAGTCCATGGATACATGAGTCCATGGTCTGGACGGAGTGGGTAACGGAAGTAAAGATCCAGAAGGTCGAGTATGTGTCACCTTGGCATGTGCACAGGTAGTACAGGCTGACACATAGTCCTTCACACACGTACGCCACCCCGGCCACCAGAATCTTCGAGATATGAGGTTGGCAGTGGACCTACTCCCAGGATGTCCTGTAAGAACCGTACAATGATGTTCCTCCAACACCTTGTGATGCAATTCCGGTGGCACAAATAGTTTCCCAGAGGGACACGAGTCCGATGCGTCTCCCTGAGCCTCTAACACCTTCACCTCAAATTCAGGGTAGAGGGCGGATATCACCACCCCTTTAGACAGTATGGGACTCGGGTTTTCAAAATCACCACCTCCAGGGAAACTACGTGACAAGGCGTCCGCCTTGACGTTCTTAATCCCAGGATGATAGGTGACAGTGAAATTGAATCTGGTGAAAAACAGGGCCTATCTGGCTTGTCTTGGGTTCAGTCGTTTCGCCGACTCCAGATAAGCCAGATTTTTGTGATCGGATGAATCGCCCCTTCCAACCAATGACGCCATTCCTCAAAAGCCAATTTAATGGCCAGCAACTCTCTGTTACCCACATCATAATTTTTCTCAGCGGGGCATAGTTTTTTCGAGAAAAATGCCCATGGTCGCCATTTACCAGGTGATGGGACCTGTGACAAAACTTCCACAATAAGGGTCCATTCACACGTCCGTATGTGGTTTGCGGATCCGAAAATTCCGGATCTGCAAAACACGGACACTGGCAATGTGCGTTCTGCATTTTGCAGACCGCACATCGCCAGCACTCTCATAGAAAATGCCTTTTCTTGGCCGCAATTGCGGACAAGAATAGGACATGTTCTATTTTTTTGCGGTACAGTAGTACGGATCCGGAAGTACGGATCCGCAAATGCGAATGCGGACAGCACATTCCGGCCCCATTGAAAATTAATGGGTCTGCACCTGTTCCGCAAAATTGCAGAACAGATGCGGACCCATTTTGCGGACGTGTGAATGGACCCTAAACGGTTGTGACACATCTGGCTGCACCAATATAGGGGCAGAAGAGAAGCATTCCTTAATCGCAGAAAAGGCTTGCAATGCCAAATCAGACCATACAGAGACATCCGTCCCTTTCTTAGTCATGTCCGTTAAGGGTTTTACTATTGTCGAATAGTTCTGAATACATTTTCAGTAATAGTTGGTGAATCCTAAAAACAGCATAAGAGCCTTCAGATTTTCGGGTCGATCCCAGTGCAATACAGCACGGACTTTCTCAGGATCCATTCGAAAACCCGAAGATGACAGCAGGTAGCCCAAGAACTGCACCTCCTATACCGCAAAAACACACTTCTCTAATTTTGCAAACAATTTATTATCCCTTAGAATCTGGAACACCCGTCTCGCATGATTCTGATGTGTTTCCATGTCAGGAGAATAAATAAGAATGTCATCCAAATACACGACCACAAACCTCCCCACACCAGGTGATGAAAGATGTCATTCACAAAATGTTGGAAGACCGCCGGGGCATTGGTCAACCCGAAAGGCATGACCAGGTTCTCAAAGTGCCCCTCAGGAGTATTAAAAGCAGTCTTCCATTCATCCCCTTCCTTGATCCTAACCAGATTATACGCCCCCCTTAAGTCCAACTTGGAGAAGACCTTGGCACCAACAATCTGGTTAAACAAATCGGGAATCAAAGGAAGAGGGTAAGGATCATGGATAGTAATCTGATTGAGTTCACGAAAATCCAGACATGGCCGAAGAACTCTGCAGCCACTGGAGACTTGGAAGGTCTTATGTGCCCTTTCTTCAAACTCTCGGTGATATACTCTCTCATGGCCTGCCAGAAAGATTATACAACCTAGATTTAGGCAATTTAGCCGCGGGAATAAGATTGACAGGGCAATCATATTCCTATTCCCGATGAGAAGGTAAATCCTGACATCCACTCTCAGAAAACACATTGGCAAACTCAGATATAAAAGAGTGTACAGCCTTTATAGTAACCACAGAAAAGGATGTATTGAGACAATTATCAGTGTAATAGTCCCCCAATCTAGAATCTGCCTAGCTTGCCAATCGATAGTTGGATTATGCTTGGTAAGCCACGGTAAACCCAGAACCATAGGTGCGGGGAGACCTTCCAAGACAAAACACGAGATAACTTCTTGCTGAAAGTCACCCACTCTTAATCTGATATCATACAAAACTTGCGACAAGCACCTCTGAGTAAAAGGGGCAGAATCAATAGCAAATACAGGAATGTCTTTTTTCAATGTACTTGGTGATAACCTGTGCCTGCGTACAAACTGAGCATCAATCAGGTTCACCCCGGCCACGCTTTTAATAAATAACATATTTTTCGCCCTATAAGACGCACTTCCCCCCCCCCCCCCTAAAGTGTGGGAAAAATAGCAGTGCGTCTTATGGGGCAAATGCTGCATTTTGCCGAATTTTCAATGATACGGGTGTATCAGCTGAGAGGGAGGAGGGGCTGGGGGCCGGCATCTGCTTTTATAATGACAGCGGGGCCCGTGTAGTGACTGTATTCTACTACACGGGCCCCGCTCACTGTATATAATCGTATCTGTAATTGTAGGCATTATTAATGTATAAAAGTTCAGGGTAATCAGCCCCTGTATTACTTACAACAAGCGCTCGGTAGCAGAGAGGAGGGAGGAGGCAGGCCGGGAGGACGGGCGCTGGCAGCGTGAGTCACTACGTCATGCGCCCACACCGCCTGCTTCATTCATAAAGTGGGCGGCGCAGGCGCGTGACGTAGTGACTCACGCTGCCAGCGCCCGTCCTCCCTCCTCTCTGCTACCGATCGCTTGTAAGTAATACAGGCGCTGATTACCCAGAATTTTTATACATTAACAATGCCTACAATTATAGATAAGATTATATACAGTGAGCGGGGCCCGTGTAGTAGAATACAGTCACTGCACGGGGCCCGCTGTCATTATAAAACCAGATGCGACCCCCACCCCCTGTATTGGGGGTCATTCACACTACAGGGACACTGTTATGGAGGCGATCTGTGGATGACACATAGCATAAGATGCTATATATGTGTCATCCACAGATCCCCCCCATAACAGTGTCATCCACAGATCCCCATAACAGTGCCATCCAGAGACCCCAATAAGAGCCATCCAGAGATCCCCATAACAGTGTCATCCACAGATCCCCATAACAGTGTCATCCACAGATCCCCATAACAGTGTCACCCACAGATCCCCCATAACAGTGTCACCCACAGATCCCCCATAACAGTGTCACCCACAGATCCCCCATAACAGTGTCACCCACAGATCCCCCATAACAGTGTCACCCACAGATCCCCCATAACAGTGTCACCCACAGATCCCCCATAACAGTGTCACCCACAGATCCCCCATAACAGTGTCACCCACAGATCCCACATAACAGTAACCTCAACAGATCCCCCATAATAGTGTCATCCACAGACCACCATTAGTTCAAAACCCACCAAAAGCACACCTTTTGGTTCAAAATATATTTTTTCTTATTTTCCTCCTCAAAAACCTAGGTGCGTCTTATGGGCAGGTGCATCTTATAGGGCGAAAAATTCGGTACTTCAACTCCCACAGTTTTTGACTCTAGCGCCACCTCAGCAGTCAGGAGAAATCGGGTACCAGCAAAGGACATCTGACTCCCCACTCACACCTCCAATTGTCAGATGGGATTTAGACGCCCCTTTTTGTTTCTCTTTTTGCTGCTGAATGTTTGGACATACAGTGGATATAAAAAGTCTTTCTGTGATTTTAAAAAAAATGAGACAAAGATAAATCATTTCAGAACTTTTTCCACCTTTAATGTGACCTATAAACTGTACAACTCAATTGAAAAACAAACTGAAATCTTTTAGGTCGAGGGAAGAAAACATATAAAAATGAAATAATATGGTTGCATAAGTGTGCACACCCTTAAACTAATACTAATCAGCATGGCACATTTTGACTTGGCAAGATTTGCCCACTCTTCTTTGCAAAAACACTTCAAATCTGTCTCCTGTGCACAGCCCTCTTCAGATCACCCCACAGATTTTCAATCGGATTCAGGTCTGGGCTCTGGCTGGGCCATTCCAAAACTGTAATCTTCTTCTGGTGAAGCCATTCCTTTGTTGATTTGGATGTATGCTTTGGGTCGTTGTCATGCTGAAAGATGAAGTTCCTCTTCATGTTGAGCTTTCTAGCAGAAGCCTGAAGGTTTTGTGCCAATATTGACTGGTATTTGGAGCTGTTCATAATTCCCTCTCACTTAACTAAAGCCCCAGTTCCAGCTGAAGAAAAACAGCCCCAAAGCATGATGCTGCCACCACCATGCTTCATGGGGATGGGGATCTTTTGGTGATGTGCAGTGTTGTTTTTTTTGTACTCTATATTGCAGTTAAATGTCGCATTGCATGTTTCTGTCTTTCAATGTTGTTCCCTGCCTTAGCAATGTGCTTCTGCGGTTTGGTATGTGCTGACTGACCCCCTTTTTTGGTTGTTTTTCTTTGCAGTTTATACTGGAGGTGTGGCTGCCTCCTCAGTCATGCACTCCTGACCACCCTGTCTGCCCTACAGGCTGATTTTAATTAGTGTTAGTACATAGTCAGGCCTGCTCCCCTTCACTCACTGAAACCATGGCACCAGGAGTGGGATAGTTTGTGGACTCTCACTGCAGTCCTTGGTAGCTATTTGGAGCCGGTGATGTCGTGGAGTGGGCCTGCTGTGTAACCTACACTCCCCTGAAGTGTATGGTAGCCGTCATGGCACCTAACAGGTAAAATTATCGTAGGTATGTGGAACCTCACTCCCTGAAGTGTATGGTAGCCGTCATGGCACCTAACAGGTAGAATTTAGCGTAGGAACCCGTCTAACAGAGATCGCCTTGACGCTCGGCAGACGGGCTCAAATAATTTTGTACAAAACGATTTGCCAAGTATCTCGCACTTATAGTGTAGCACTTGTTATCATTATGCAATTTTGTACTCTATATTGCAGTTAATTGTCGCATTGCATGTTTCTGTCTTTCAATGTTGTTCCCTGCCTTAGCAATGTGCTTCTGCGGTTTGGTATGTGCTGACTGACCCCCTTTTTTGTTTTTTCTTTGCAGTGTTGTTTTTGGGCCAAACATATCTTTTGGAATTATGGCCAAAAAGTTCAACCTTGGTTTCATCAGACCATAACACCTTTTCCCACATGCTTTTGGGAGACTTCAGATGTGTTTTTGCAAAATGTAGCCTGGCTTGGATGTTTTTCTTCATAAGAAAAGGCTTTCGTCTTGCCACTCTACCCCATAGCCCAGACATATAAAGAATACGGGAGATTGTTGTCACATGTACCACACAGCCACCACTTGCCAGATATTCCTGCAGCTCCTTTAATGTTGCTGTAGGCCTCTTGGTCGCCTCCCAGACCAGTTTTCTTCTCGTCTTTTCAACAATTTTGGAGGGACGTCCAGTTCTTGGTAATGTCACTGTTGTGCCATATTTTCTCCACTTGATGATGACTGTCTTCACTGTGTTCCATGGTAGATCTAATGCCTTGGAAATTCTTTTGTCCCCTTCTCCTGACTGATACCTTCTAACAATGAGATCCCTCTGATGCTTTGGAAGCTCTCTGTGGACCATGGCTTCTGCTGTGGAATAGGACTAAGAAAATTTCAGGAAAGACCAACTAGAGCGGCTGAACTTTATTTGGGGTTAATCAGAGGCACTTTACAAGATGGCCGGTGTATGCTGACTCCTATTTAACAGGATTGTGAATGTGATTGCTTAATTCTGAACACAGCTACATCCCCAGTTATAAGAGGGTGTGCACACTTATGCAACCGCATTATTTTAGGTATTCTTTGTTTTCTTCCCTCCACCTAAAAGATTTTAGTTTGTTTTTCAATTGAGTGGTACAGTTTATAGGTCACATTAAATGTGCAAAAAGTTCTGAAATGATTTATCTTTTTCTAATTTTTTCACAGCACAAAATTTTTTAACAGGGGTGTGTAGACTTTTTATATCCACTGTATGTTGACAAAATGTCCCCTTTGACCGCAGAAAAAAACATACTCCCTGCTTGCGACTCCTACTTTTGCAAGCAGATCCAGGAGTCGCTCCCCCTAATTGCATGGGTTCGTCCCTAGGTATAAGCTAAGGAGTCTCTTCACCCAAAGAGTCAAAGGAATACGGAACGTTATGTAATAGAACGTCCTGAGAGAGCGGGCCCTTAGATCTCTCTCAGGCGTCTATCAATACGTACAGCCAAAAAACATAGCGGCTTCCAAAGACTTAGGATTCCCATGAAAGGCCAAAGCGTCCTTCAGCCTCTCAGATAATCCCTGACAAAACTGGCTATGGAGAGCTGGATCGTTCCACTCAGTATCCGTAGCCCACCTCCTAAATTCGGAACAGGCCGCGTAATTTAGTCTCGGCCAGGGAGGTTCGGTCCGGGTCATCATAGATGAGAGCTAAAGCTCCGAAAAATGCATCTACTGATCATAAAGACTGAGATACGGTCGGCAGAGAAAAAGCCCAAGACTGGGAGTCCCCTTTAAGCAACGAAATAATCACACCTACTCTCTGGCTCTCACCCCCAGATGAGTGTGGACGCAGCTTAAAGTACCATTTTCACGCTTTCCTGAAAAAAATGAAATTATCACTCCCTCCCCCCCACTACTAGGATCAGCCAACAGTGGTCTCTGCATCTGTGAGACGGTCGTGCGGAGGTCATCCACCTCCAGAGACAGCCCCTGTAGATGTCCGGGTTAGTGCAGCGATAACATCCATGGCTGAACTGATACAGACAAGAGAATGACGGTTATTTGGCGGTTTATAATGTCACGATCAGTGTGGGGGAAAACTCCACACTAAACACACGAGGGAAGGGGAACAGTAACTGGGCCTAGAAACTAAGGAAGGAACAGGTCACCTCCTAAACAACCCTAATCCGGGCACTAACTGCCTATCAATATGAATAGACCTTGAAGGTAGGAATATTCATATGCAGGATACCTAGGCTCTTATATCCCTATAAGGCCCTGGAATAAGGTTAGGACCAGAGACAACTCATTCCTACCCAGATGGACGAATGGAAGTCTCTGTCTCAGTCCCAGATACAAACAACAGGGAATATAACAAACACAAAACAATAAGAAAAGACTAGACTTCTCTGAAAGTAGAAAACTGGCAACTCCAGAAGCACCACAGAGTACAACCGACCAGCTAGTTAGAAGACAGGAAGAAAATCTCTAAACTGCACCTCCAGGAGTGAGAAGCGGCTACTTATGGGGAAGGTAAATTACCAACAAGCAACACCTGAAGCAAGGCAAGGGGTGTGGCATTAACCAAAACACAGACACAATAAGACCCACAGTGAACTTGTCAATTTAACCCACGAGTTGCCAGTCTCTCCGATCTGGTACATGACACGGGAACGTCCGTGACAACCATCAACCATAAAGTGATGGCATGTCCAAGCAAGATGGCATCACGTTACAAGATTTAAATGCCCCATCAAATACAAATATTTATTCTCCTCTATAAATCTGCCTCGTACTGCACAGAGAATCCTCACTGTGCTGCTCCCTGCTGACGCGCCGCCATGTTTACTGCTCTGAATCGCCCCCATATCAGTCTATTTCTGGGTTTCACTTGACACTGTGAGAAGACTTTGATGTGTACAGTGCGCACTGACAGATTAACTTTTAATTAAAATGGATGGAAATCACTGCACCATTACAAAACCTTATCCCGAGAGAAGAGCTGCCTCCTCGAGTGTAAAATCAGAACCCAGCAAGAGGTGTTCTCTATTTATAGAAAAGGTGCTAAAATATAGCACAAAAAGACTTAAAATAACCTAAAAAACCCTACTGGATTTGCAAGCAGCATCATTACCATTAAAGGAGTTTTCCAGTTAATTCTGTTAGTAGTTATATTCATGTACATAGGAACAGTATTATAGTAGTTATATTCTTGTACATAGGAGCAGTATTATAGTAGTTATATTCTTGTACATAGGAGGCAGTATTATAGTAGTTATATTCTTGTACATAGGAGCAGTATTATAGTAGTTATATTTGTGTACATAGGAGCAGTATTATAGTAGTTATATTCTTGTACATAGGAACAGTATTATAGTAGTTATATTCTTGTACATAGGAACAGTATTATAGTAGTTATATTCTTGTACATAGGAGGCAGTATTATAGTAGCTATATTCTTGTACATAGGAGCAGTATTATAGTAGTTATATTTGTGTACATAGGAGCAGTATTATAGTAGTTATATTCTTGTACATAGGATCAGTATTATAGTAGTTATATTCCTGTACATAGAAGCAGTATTATAGTAGTTATATTCGTGTACATAGGAGCAGTATTATAGTAGTTATATTCTTGTACATAGGAGTAGTATTATAGTAGTTATATTCTTGTACATAGGAGCAGTATTATAGTAGTTATATTTGTGTACATAGGAGCAGTATTAT
Organism: Bufo bufo; assembly: GCF_905171765.1. Lineage (NCBI taxonomy): Eukaryota > Metazoa > Chordata > Amphibia > Anura > Bufonidae > Bufo > Bufo bufo. The sequence goes on along the minus strand of NC_053393.1, from coordinate 533,539,728 downwards.
AGTAGTTATATTCTTGTACATAGGATCAGTATTATAGTAGTTATATTCCTGTACATAGAAGCAGTATTATAGTAGTTATATTCGTGTACATAGGAGCAGTATTATAGTAGTTATATTCTTGTACATAGGAGGCAGTATTATAGTAGTTATATTCTTGTACATAGGAGCAGTATTATAGTAGTTATATTCTTGTACATAGGAGGCAGTATTATGGTAGTTATATTCTTGTACATAGGAGCAGTATTATAGTAGTTATATTTGTGTACATAGGAGCAGTATTATAGTAGTTATATTCTTGTACATAGGAGGCAGTATTATAGTAGTTATATTCTTGTACATAGGAGCAGTATTATAGTAGTTATATTCTTGTACATAGGAGGCAGTATTATAGTAGTTATATTCTTGTACATAGGAGCAGTATTATAGTAGTTATATTCATGTACATAGGAGCAGTATTATAGTAGTTATATTCGTGTACATAGGAGGCAGTATTATAGTAGTTATATTCTTGTACATAGGAGGCAATTTTTATTGGTATAAAACAAACATAAATACAGAAATACTTTTTCATCATAATAAATCAGACTTTTTCATCATTCAGTATAAATTATACATGTTCATCAGGAAATAAAATGCATATTAACTGTAACTTAAAAGCACATTTTAGCTAAAGCAGAAAAAGAAGAAAAGTAAAATAAAATAAGAAACAAACACAGTTACACCGTACACTTGAACCGTCAGTCTAGATGGACGTTCCTCCATAGTTTTATATTTTCCCCTTTTTTCCTGACCTCTAATGACCGGATCCACCTGAGTTCTGACATGATGAGGGTTATAGCTGTGGTATGATGGAATGGTTCGTTATGGATGGACACTCGGGTTCTGGTTTGCCAGTGGTAATATTTGATGACGGTGATTATCAGATACATGGTCCCCCGGTCGATGTTATTCACATGAGATGTGACACCATAAATTATTTCTGGGTATTTTAGGGACTGTAATGATGGGATTTTTAGCTTGGCGGATATGTCATGCCAGATTGTCCGCCCACCCCAGCACTCTGATATAAAATGGAGCATAGTCTCCTCCTGCTGACAACCTAAGGGACACATGCGATCTGACACACTGAGGAATTTTAGATTCCCCCTGACAAAGAGTTTTCCCTGCAATGAGAGCCAGCCAATATCACAGAACTTACGGGGCAGCCTTGGTCCATTCAGAAGCCTCAGACTATCCTGTAAGGTTGAGGTTGGACAGTCTGGAAGTGCTAGCTGTAAACAGTAGAAGGTCCTACATACTCTGGAGTATAGATCTTTCCTGGTTTTACTCTCAATGAAAGACTTGTCTATACCCCATTTCTTCAGACATCTTACACCATAGTCCAGGTACTGGGGGAGGAAGTCACGAGTCAATCGGCCCCTCTTGAGACTGCCGCCTCGCATCCAAGGTGCTGCAAAAGGCAATATCCAATCCCTGATACTATTCACCCACAGGGAGCTGTTGTTTGAGTCCAGGTCACCAAAATTAACTTTAAGAAACATGGAGTCAAAGAAAACCCTTGGATTTAACATATCCAGCCCACCCTCTCTCCTCTGTAGGTAGGTGATCCCTCTTTTTACTGGGTTCAACCTGTTCCCCCATAACAGCTGGAAGAACAGGCTAAAGAGCCTAGCCGAGAAAGATTCTGGCAAAGGAAAGACGACAGAGATGTACAAGAAGACAGGGACCAGGTAAGTCTTCAGCATAGTAACCCTTTCTCTATAGGTCAGCCTCCAGTTCTTCCATCGCTGAACCTTTATATTTCCGGCATCCAACTTTTCCTCCCAATTTAGTTTGGCATTATCTTCCCTACCAAATTTAACCCCAAGGATTTTAATATGGGTGGAGGCCTTCGCAAACTGTGGCAGATCAAAATCAGGGTCAGTATCCGATGTCCAGAAAGCTTGACTCTTCTCAAGGTTGACCAGAGACCCTGAGGCCTCCGAGTAGCTTCTGATGGCTGCCGACAACATCTCCACCTCACGAGGCTCAGATATCACCACAGTCACATCATCCGCGTAGGCAACAATACTCAGGGGCAGGCAATGGGGGACCGGCACCCCCTGAAAATCACACTCCTGCAGTGACCTCAGGAACGGGTCCAAGGCAAACACATACAGCAGTGGACTCAGCGGGCAACCCTGTCTCACCCCAGCCTCAACCCCGAACGTGTCACCCTGCCAACCATTGATTAGAGGAAAGCTCTCAGCCTCTCTGTACAAAGTTCTCAGCCAATCTACAAATTGTCCCGGAATGCCGTACTTTGATAAAGTGGCCCATAGATACTCGTGGTCTACTCTGTCAAAGGCTTTAGCCTGGTCCAGACCTACAACATATCTCCCACACCTCAGAGCTTTACATCTCTCAAACATCTCCCTTATCGAGATGACTGCTCCAGAGATGTTCCGCCCTTTTACTGTGCCGAACTGACAGCCTGCCAACAGTGCCCGGGACAAACAAACTAACCTAGAGAACAGAATGTTTGCCAAAATCTTCCTGTCGACATTCAAGAGGGCAATTGGCCTCCAGTTCTTGATGTCACTAGGCTCTTTCCCTTTAGACAGCAGAATTAACGAGGACACCCTCATGGACGGAGGCATCAGGTGATTTTCTAGACAATTTTTGTACACATCCACGAGGATTGGAGCTAAGTGGTCTTTGAACTTCTTATAAAATTCTGCAGTAATACCGTCTGGACCTGGTGCCTTCTTCAGATGTAATTTATCAATGGCCACTTTAACCTCCTCCACCGTTATTTCTGCTGTTAAAAGAGAAAAGTCCAAATCTCTAGTATCAGGCCCTGGAGTTGCCTCCAAAAATTGGGTCACTTTTTCCTTATCCAAAGCCTTCCTCTGAAACAAGTCAGCATAGTAGCATCTCACCACCCCCAGGATACCCTCCCGAGATTCTTGTAAAACTCCCTGGGAGTCAGTGAGACCTGTGATCAGTTTTTTAGCTACGCGCTCCCGGCAGTTCTCAAAGGGATCAGGAGCCCCTAAGGACCCATAATCCCGTTCAGCTACCAGGGAGGTGTACCTGCTGTACTGATACTGCCTTATCTCAGATTTCAGCCGGTCAATCCTTTGTTGGTCATCCCCACCCATCGAATAGAGTGACTCCAATTCTTTGCGCAGTCTCAGATACTGGCCATACTTACTCTTCCCCTTCTTAACTGACAGTCTCTGTAAGAGGGACCTGATCTCCTCCTTGACATCCTCCCACCAGTCAGCCATGTTCTCATAGAAATCCACTCTGTCAAGTTGGTTCTGAAAGAAAGAGTAAATGTATTCCTGGACAGAGCTATCATCTAAAAGACTAGCGTTCAGTTTCCATAGCCCTCTACCAAGATCTGGATGCTTAGTGGCGCCCAAACAAAAGTACAAGGCCAAATGGTCAGAATAAGGGACTGTCTTTTCCCTTCTTTCACTGATGGCTTCAGTAGGACTCACCAGAGCCAGATCTATCCTACTACTGCGTCCTGCACAGGTGTAAGTGAACTTTGGACGCCTACCACCCTGTACAAAAACATCAGACAGGCCGGCATGCAGAATAATGTTGTTTAGGACCTTACAGTCCCTAGTAAGGGGTCTACCACTAGGCCTGTCACTGGTTGTAGTGGTGGCATTAAAGTCTCCAGCCATGATAATAGGAATAGATGTGAATAAGTATGGCTTAACATCATTAAAAAGCTGAGTCCTTTCGCTCACTGTCTGTGGCCCATAGACGTTAATAAGCCGGAGTCTTCTACCTCGGATGGTAATCTCTAGCAGAAGGCACCTTCCCATCGAGATCTCCGTTAGTCTATGTACAATTACATCATGGGTGTTAAACAAGATAGAGACCCCGGCATAAGGCTCCACAGACATCGACCAAAAGGACGGACCAGACTGCCACTCTCGCTCTGCCTCTCGTATGAGACCTGAGGTGTTTAAGCGTGTCTCTTGCAAGAAAAACACATCGGCCTTGAGGTATCTCAGGTGTTCGTAGACGGCATGTCTGGTCTTTCTAGCTCTAATACTATTCACATTGCTGGTGACCACTTTAAGATGGAAGTCTGCCATCAGGAGAAGAAGAAGAAAGATAACCCCCATCATCATAAATCAGGGTCAGAGTTTTCTTGCTGACTACCAGTTTCCATATCCCATACAGCCTGTGACTCGGCATGAAGAGGTCTCCTTTTTGTGGGAGGATCCCCTCCTGGGTCGTCATCACATTCCGCCATCATACGCTTCAGCTCTCTCTCTATTTCTGCCTCTCCATCTGACTCGGAGAGCACACCGTATCTGTTGGTTGTTACAGTTCCATCAGCCTGCCTGTCCACTCTCATTTTAGTGGGTTTTTGGACGGTGGTCCATTCACCCTCAGGCCTGCGGCTGGACTTATCTTTTTTCCGTTTAAGGATTTTATTTTCCCCAGTGGTGGGTGCTGGGGCAGGGGAGGAGACAGACACTGGATGCTCTACAGGCTGCTCCACAACCTCCATGTCCCCCTCGGTGTTACCTGCCTGCGGGTGGTCCGGCACAGTATCATTCATGTGTGGGGTCTCTGGCACTGTGTATAATGACCCTGACAATAGCGCCTCCTCCTCCTGCTCCTCATCTGGGACATCTGCCCCTTCCACCAAGTCCTCATCAGGGAGATTTCTACAGATGTTATGCCATGCTTCAGGACAGTCTCTGTGGGGGTGACCGATGTTACCGCACAGGTTACACCTTATGTTCTGGCAGGTGGCGCTCACATGGCCGATGTCCCCGCACAGGCTGCACTTCATCATGGTGCAGACACTCGCCACGTGACCTGATTTCCCACACTTGAAGCATAGCCTGGGCTGACCAGCATAGAAACAAACCCCTTTCTCCCGGCCAATGAAGAAGGAATTGGGAAGGTGATGGGTGATGTTCTGGTGCTGGTGTAATGTAACCAGGACCCTCCATCCCCCAGTCCAGATTCCATCCTCATCCCTGGTCTTGGTCAGGTTTGACTTGAGGTCGCAATGCCTCCTGAGCCAGATAATAATATCCTGAGGGGGGACAGACTCGTTCCAGAAAATGATGGTGACATTTACAGTGTCAGGCTTAGAGATGGGAATGAAGCTGAACTTGTTCCACCCCTCAGTATCTCTGACCCGGGTGTAGAGAGCCCAGAACCGGTCCAGATCAGACATGAGCTTGAAGCTAATATCATAGCCCTGTCTGTCTGGGAGGTTTATTACTGCCAGGATGTTGGCTGGCAGGAAGCCCATCTGGGTGCACAACATGTCTCTGACCACACACCTTCTGTCAGGGAGATCTTCTTTTGCCCCTTTATGTCTAAACCTGACAACGTTCCTTCTCTTGAAGGCCTGGCCTGTGTATCTGGCGTTAGAGGGAAATGATGGAGAACCCCGACTCCAAGCATTCCCAGATGTCTGACCAGTACCAGTATCCTGCGGGGGGCGACGTGTGGGCTGCTGACCGCCCGTACTGTGGGACTCTGCTGCCTGTGGTGTAACTAAAGGGGGGAACTCCTCAGCCTGAGACTGCACTGCCCCCTCCCCACCATCAATACCAGGGTTCTCTATGTTCCCAGCAGCCATAGATGACTCCTCCGCTGGAACATTATCACCCACAGAGACATCAGCAACATCAGACATGGCAGCCATAGAGGACTCCTCCGCTGGGACATTATCACACACAGAAATATCAGCGACATCAGACATCTCAGCAGCCATAGAGGACTCCTCAGCTGGGACATTATCATCCACAGAGACATCAGACATCTCAGCAGCATTACAGTCCTCAGTATTAACCCCCTGCACCCCACAGTCCTGAGCGTCCTGCTCAGACACACCCTGAGGTGCTGCTACAGTGTTACCTGTAGGTGTCAGTCCACAGTCCTCCTGCAGTGCACTGCCTCCTGGGACTTGTGGTGTCTGCACTGCCACTTCATTGCTGTCATCAGGTAAGAGTCCACAGTTTTCATTTTGTGCAGTACTTACTGCTGGGACTTGTAGTACCTCACCGGGGGCTGATGCAGGACTTGGCTCTTGTTTCTTAGATGTACTTTTCTTGTACAACTCTCTCTCCTCAAAGGGAAGAGTTGCTGGCTGTAATATGGGTCTTACGTGGGACTGCAGGGTTTCAGACCTAGATGTTGATTTGGTCCCAGAGTTTTTGTCCTTCTCAAACCTCTGCTGGTTCTGGTATGTCTCTCCCACTGGTCCCATTTTCTCCAAGACAGAGTCGATCTCCTGCGCATTGTCAGCGAGTTCCTTGGCCAGTGAGTCCAGCTTCTTGTCCAGTAAGGCCTGCTTCCCTGGGTTTGCAGCCTTTAGTTTGTATGTGCAGTTTATCTGTTTCTGCAGGTACAGCTTATGTTTCTTCAGCGTCTCCATTCTCCTCACCAGTGCTGGGATCTGCTCAGCTAGGTGGAGCTCAGGTGGCTGCTCCGGAGGCCTCTGATTGCTGCTGGGGAGTTTTGCAGGCTGTTTGTTTGCAGTACAGGTTTCTGTCTGTCCTGGAACAAGAATCTGCATTTTTGGTGCAGAGCCTCGCAGTCCCTGGAGTTTTGCGGCTGCTGTCATTGCTCTTGGGTCACAATCTCCTGGTGGGCGACTGGATCCCGGCTGTGTAGCAGAGACGGTACTGGTAGCACCTTGAGGTCTTCCTCCATTACTGCCTTTGATCTCCTTCACAGCTTGCATGCCCCCAGACTTTCTGCGCTCAGAACCTATCACCACACGCTGCTGCAGATTCTCCTGGATGGTTTGCTTTTCCAGAGATGTCCTCCTCTGCCTCCCCGGGGTGGAGGTGGATTGTCCACCTGAGGCCGGCAATGGAGATTGTCTCAGCTCCTGCACACTCTGCACGGTTCTTACTTCTGGACTCTCCAACACTTTGGTCTTGCACACAGGTGACCCTTCATTCACACTGGCAGGTGGTTTCACCGGACACTTACTTTTTCCTTCTTCTTCTCTTACGCTGGAACTGGTACTGCTGACATACTTTCTGTCCATAGAAACTTTGGGATTTACATCCCCTGACGGAGTTGTCTGGGTGCTTCCCAGATTTGGCCTAGAAGCCTGGGCCTTGCTTGGGGAGCTTCCCCCCCGGGGGTGGCCACTCCCTGGACTTTCTCCAGACATCCAAAGCCTCAGGAGAGCTCCTGACACACAACCTCTCAGCAAGGAGGCAGTATTATAGTAGTTATATTCTTGTACATAAGAGGCAGCATTATAGTAGTTATATTCGTGTACATAGGAGCAGTATTATAGTAGTTATATTCTTGTACATTGGAGGCAGTATTATAGTAGTCATGTTCTTGTACATAGGAGCAGTATTATAGTAGTTATATTCTTGTACATAGGAGCAGTATTATAGTAGTTATATTCTTAACCATATTTATTTTTATTGAAAAGGAATCAGAGCTGTGAGCTCACACATAACAGCATATATATGTCAGAGAGTCATAAGTGACAGTCAACGTCATGTACGAGCATTACATAAAATCAGAGGCGTCAATCAGATACACTTATACATAGGGGAAGAGGGAAAAGGGGAGGAAAGGAGAGGAAGGAAAGGAGGGGGAAACAAGGGAGGGAGGGAATGCTGCTCTAGCACGTAAAGTTTCTATGTGTCTTCCATGGGGACCACAGTTTATAGTAGTTATATTCTTGTACATAGGGGCAGTATTATAGTAGTTATATTCTTGTACATAGGAGGCAGTATTATAGTAGTTATATTCTTGTACATAGGGGCAGTATTATAGTAGTTATATTCTTGTACATAGGGGCAGTATTATAGTAGTTATATTCTTGTACATAGGAGGCAGTATTATAGTAGTTATATTCTTGTACATAGGAGCAGTATTATAGTAGTTATATTCTTGTACATAGGAGGCAGTATTATAGTAGTTATATTCTTGTACATAGGAGGCAGTATTATAGTAGTTATATTCTTGTACATAGGAGCAGTATTATAGTAGTTATATTCTTGTACATAGGAGCCAGTATTATAGTAGTTATATTCTTGTACATAGGAGGCAGTATTATAGTAGTTATATTATCGTATATAGGAGGCAGTATTATAGTAAATATATTCTTAATCAATTTTCTTTTTATTGAAGAAAAAGCAAATAGTCATGTGACAATTCAGATCACTTAAGTACCAGGCGCAGCTGGACAAATGCTTATTCACTAAGCGCGTCAACTCAAGTGCAGTGGCGACATGACTCAAAAACACAATAACATGTGCATAGAAGTAATTAATATGGGAAGGAAAATACAAGACATGGGAAGAGAGGAGGGGAGGAGAGAAGGGAAGGGGAGGAGGGTATTAGATGTCGATCTTATGCCTCGTGTGAATCTAGAAATTGCGGTAAAGCTTCCAGGGGGACCATGTTTTGATAAACATTGCTCTAGAGTGAGTCTCCCAGTGTGCAAGCTCTTCAAACCGGTAAAGCTGATCCACCTTCTCGGTCCACATTAAGAGGGATGGAGGAGAGTCGTTTCTCCATAATAATGGAATCAATAGGCGAGCTGCTGTTATAAGCATAGTCGGGAGATTTGACCTTGAGGGGGTAAGCGCGTCGTTAGGGCACCATAACATTAGGAGCTTTGCGTCTAATCTAACCTGGGTATTACAGATCTTGTTTATAACAGTTTCGACCTCTACCCAGAAAGGCCGGATCTTTTCACAACTCCACCATAAATGAGAAAGAGAGCCAAGATCTCCTCCGCACCTCCAGCAACGGTCAGGGATATCAGGATTAATCTTATGTAGATATTCTGGTGTTTTATACCATCTCGTGAGCAATTTGTAGGAGTTAGCTTGTATCCTAATGCAACGGTTGAATCCGTGTGAGTGTGTGAGGATAAAAGCTTTCTCAGGTTCTGACAAAGTTATGGATAACTCCTTCTCCCAAGCTGAGAGAAACCATAGATCTGGAGGGGCGGAGGAGAGCAGCTCCTTGTATAATGTGGAGAGAGGCTTCCGCGGGCGTTGAGCTTGTGAAATCTTCCCCTCCATCCAAGAGGGATCATTTGTGGGTCGTGGGATCTTTTTAATAAGCGTTAGGTCCTTTTTAAAGGCCATAACTGCCAAAAAGGAGGCCTTTTGGACACTTGGAAGAGCGAAAACTTCGCTCCAATTTAAAGCACGAGACTCAGATATAATATCCTGAAGCTTGAGGCTAGGTAGTAGGGCCCAAATTCCTAAAAGTGCAGTGGTGGCGGGATGAATATGGGCCTGAAGCAGGTGTAGGGGGATATTCATACTAGGGAACTTAAGGACTGAAGCCTGATATAGTTTTGACCATTCTAGCAGCATGCCCTTCCACAAAGGTGAGGCATAATTGTTATTAGCAGTACTTTTCCGCAAACCCCATAAGACCAGTTTATCTTTATAGGTGAGCATATCACACTCCAATTGGGAGACAAGGTTGAGAGGGCGCCAAGATAGGAGGCTTAGAGCTCTGCTTAGCATTGACACTTTATAGTAAAGGTATACGTCTGGCAGGCCGAAACCTCCCAATCTTCTCTCCCGAGTGAGGGTGGTGTATGCTATTCTGGGGGACTTGCCTGACCATACAAATGCTGAGAAGATTCTGCGGACCTCCACAAAGAAGGAATGGGGTAGCCAAATAGGTAGTGTTTGAATGAAGTAAAGTAGTCTAGGGACAATGAAAGCTTTGATATAATTCTTCCTTCCAATCCACGAAATGAACGGGAGTTTGAGGGAGTGTAGGTGTGCTCTAATGGATCTAAGTAAAGGGGCTTGGTTAAGCTCATAAAGGTCCTCTGGTTTCGCTGATATATGGGTACCCAAAAATGGGATTGATTTGGGGGCCCACGAAAATGCCGTGGAGCGTTTGATCATTTCTATGGAAGCGGCTGAGCAGGAAATATTTAGGGCCTGTGACTTACCGTAATTAATCTTAAAATTTGAGACCAAACCATATTCCTCAAAAAAGGATTGGAGCCTGGGAAATGAGGTCATGGGATTGGACGTGATGACCAAGAGGTCGTCTACGAAGGCAGCTGTCAAGTGAGAATGAGATCCCAAGGTGATCCCTTGTATGTCCGGATCTTGCCTAATTTTGGCCAGCAGTGTTTCCATGACAATAACAAAAAGGGCTGGTGATAATGGGCAGCCTTGTCTCGTCCCATATAGTAAATATATTCTTGTACATAGGAGCAGTATTATAGCAGTTATATTCTTGTACATAGGAGCAGTATTATAGTAGTTATATTCTTGTACATAGGAGGCAGTATTATAGTAGTTATATTCTTGTACATAGGAGCAGTATTATAGTAGTTATTTTCTTGCACATAGGAGCAGTATTATAGTAGTTATATTCTTGTACATATGAGGCAGTATTATAGTAGTTATATTCTTGTACATAGGAGCAGTATTATAGTAGTTATATTCTTGTACATATGAGGCAGTATTATAGTAGTTATATTCTTGTACATAGGAGCAGTATTATAGTAGTTATATTTCTGTACATAGGAGGCAGTATTATAGTAGTTATATTCTTGTACATAGGAGGCTGTATTATAGTAGTTATATTCTTGTACATAGGAGCAGTATTATAGTCAGGGCTCGAGTCGAGGGGGAACAGGTGGGAACGGCGTTCCTGAACTTTTTTCATGGCAGGAACGCCGTTCCCAAAGTTTCAGGGCAAAAGGACTAGGAAGGAAGCGGTGAATGCTTTGTACTCACTGCTTCTGGTCCTCGGCTGTCGGCTCTGCAGGCTGCGCAGTGCGCACAGGAGTGAGTCGCTCTGTGACGTCACGCTGTGCGCAGCCTTCACAGCACAGCCGACAGCAGGAGAAGAGGAACGTCTGCGTCCAGGAGAGGTAAGTGTTTTTTGTTTTTTTCATATATTATGGGCAGTGGGCTGATGGAGAGGCACTGGGGGGGGGCTGATGGAGAGGCACTGGGGGGGGCTGATGGAGAGGCACTGGGGGGGGCTGATGGAGAGGCACTGGGGGGGGGCTGATGTAGAGGCACTGGGGGGGGCTGATGGAGAGGCACTGGGGGGGCTGATGGAGAGGCACTGGGGGGGGGCTGATGGAGAGGCACTGGGGGGGGCTGATGGAGAGGCACTGGCGGGGGCTGAAGGAGAGGCACTGGCGGGGGCTGATGGAGAGGCACTGGGGGGGACTGATGGAGAGGCACTGGGGGGGGGCTGATGGAGAGGCACTGGGGGGGCTGATGGAGAGGCACTGGGGAGGGCTGATGGAGAGGCACTGGGGGGGGCTGATGGAGAGGCACTGGGGGGGGGGCTGATGGAGAGGCACTGGGGGGGGCTGATGGAGAGGCAAGGGGCTATTATCTGAGGTCTGATTGTTGGTCATTCATATTGAGATCTGATCTGAGGTCTTATTGGGGATCTTATTGGGGCTGTTAGCTGAGGTCTGATTAACATTGGGGGTCTGATTGGTGGTCTGACCTGAGGTGTAATGAAATATATTTTTTTCTTATTGTCCCCCTCTAAAACCTAGGTGCGTCTTATGGGCCGGTGCGTCTAATAGGGCAAAAAATACAGTACTTGCTTGCTCCAGCCAACCTCCCCTGCCCTTTGCGAATGCCGTGACATCACGCGGAGGCACTTGGGTGAGTTCCCACACTTTTTTTCCCAGGACTTGACCCCTGATTATAGTAGTTATATTCTTGTACATAGGAGCAGTATTAAAGTAGTTATATTCTTGTACACAGGAGCAGTATTAAAGTAGTTATATTCTTGTACATATGAGGCAGTATTATAGTAGTTATATTCTTGTACATAGGAGCAGTATTATAGTAGTTATATTCTTGTACACAGGAGCAGTATTAAAGTAGTTATATTCTTGTACATATGAGGCAGTATTATAGTAGTTATATTCTTCTATATAGGAGCAGTATTATAGTAGTTATATTCTTGTACATATGAGGCAGTATTATAGTAGTTATATTCTTCTATATAGGAGCAGTATTATAGTAGTCATATTCTTGTACTTAGGAGCAGTATTATAGTAGTTATAGTCTTGTACATAGGAGCAGTATTATAGTAGTTATATTCTTGTACATAGGAGGCAGTTTTATAGTAGTTATATTCTTGTACATAGGAGCAGTATTATAGTAGTTATATTCTTGTACATAGGAGGCAGTTTTATAGTAGTTATATTCTTGTACATAGGAGGCAGTATTATAGTAGTTATATTCTTGTACACAGGAGCAGTATTATAGTAATTATATTCTTGTACATAGGAGCGGTATTATAGTAGTTATATTCTTGCACATAGGAGCAGTATTATAGTAGTTATATTCTTGCACATATGAACAGTATTATAGTAGTTATATTCTTGTACATAGGAGCAGTATTATAGTGTCACAGGGTTCCGAAGGTGCACTCGGTCCCCCATTGCCCGCAGAACTGTTGCTTAGCTTTTGGAATGAGGTTCTGTGTTTGACCTCATTCCCAGGGCGGCTTTGCTAGCTGGGTGGCTCCCTGCTCCTAGTCTGCCTTGAGCGCCGAGCTGATCACTCGGTGCTCGACTGGTTGGTCTGTCGGTCATGTGACGCTGGCCACGTCACATGACCCTCACTCCCCACTATAAATACAGGCAGCCTGCTGGCTACAGGTTGCCTGTTAATTTCTAGGTTCCTGACTATTTGTTGGACTACTGAATATTTACCTGATCCTGTTCCCTGACGATCCTCTGCCTGCTCCTTCTGTACTGCGCATACATCCTGGTTTTGTGACCTCGGCTCCCACCTGACTACTCTCTTAGGACTCCTCTTGTACTTCGCTACTCTCCTGGTATTTGACCCCGGCTTCTCCTGACCATTCTTTGCTTAATCCGTTGTACTGCGTAGCTCTCTTGGTTCTGACCCGGTCCGTTCATGTTCCGTATTTTGTCTTGTCTGTCTTCCCTGCACATATCCTAAGTTAGGGACTGCCGTCCAGTTGTCCCCTGTCATCAGGACTCGTGAGGCAAGTAGGCAGGGCCAGGGGTGAGGGTGGAGCGCAGTGGTCACTACCCTTCCCCCTGTGTGTGTGTGGACGTGACCGTTACAGATTAACAGGCCCAATAACCACTGTATCATGAATCCTCTTACTACCCTGACTGACCATGTCTCTAACTTGACACAGAGGGTGCAGGAGCTAGGAGAGAAACTCCGTTCTTGTGAGTTAGGGCAAGGTTCTTCCACTCCTCTGTCCTCCAGTCCATATTTTGAACCCCAGATCAAGCTCCCAGAACCCTTTTCTGGAGACCGGAAGAGGTTTCTCTCCTTTAAGGAGAATTGCAAACTCTACTTCCGTTTGCGCCCCGTGTCCTCCGGTCCCGAGAGCCAACGCGTGGGGATTATCATTTCTCTACTACAGGGTGATCCCCAGGACTGGGCATTTTCGTTACCTCCTGGGGCCAGTTGTCTAACTTCTGTGAAGGGTTTTTTTCAGGCCCTGGGTACCCTCTATGACGAACCAGACAGGGCCCTGGTAGCCGAGACAGCTCTTAGGGCACTGGTTCAGGGCCATCTCCCTGCGGAGGAGTATTGCACCCAATTCAGACGGTGGTGTGTCCCCTCAGGATGGAATGAACCAGCCCTGAAGAGTCAGTTTAGGTCTGGTCTATCTGATAATTTAAAAGATCTATTGGTCAATTACCAAATTCCTGAGACCTTAGAGGAGATGATGACCCTAGTTGTCCGATTTGACAGACGAGTTAGAGAGACGACAAGAACGACAGTTCTGTTCTCAGATGGTGGTCCAGCCAGAGGCCTTTTCCAGGGACAACACTGAGGTCTCCACCGAGGAACCCATGCAGGTTGGCATGACCCGGGGTAATCTTCGTCGCAGACGCGGAGAGTGATTCTACTGTGGAGATCCTGGCCATTGGATCAACAAGTGTCCTAAGAGGGACCTCTCTGACAAGTCTCCTAAGGCAAGACAACCTAAAGACCAGGTACACCCTGATTTTTCTAAAGGTAAGCTTTTGGTACCCATAACAATTTCTCTGGGGGTTAATAAGTGGCCGGGTAAGGCCTTTATTGACTCCGGTTCAGCGGCCAGCTTTATTGACTTTGAGTTTGCTTGTAAATTGGGTATTCCAATGTTTGCTTTACCTACACCTATCCATGTCATGGCTATTGATGCTACTCCCCTGATTGGTGGTACGGTGAGGTCATGTACCTCTGAAATTTCTCTGTCCGTGGGTGTGTGCCACTCTGAGAGATGTTCTCTTCTAGTCCTGGAGAACCTACCGGTTGAGGTGGTACTAGGGTTGCCTTGGCTCCGTTTACATAACCCCACAATTGATAGGTCCCCATTTCACCAACTCTCCTTTGGACCAAAGTGTGACTCATGCTTGTCCGTGGTCCAGGCTGGGGTTTCAGTAAGGTCTAATACATTACCCTCTGTTATTAAGGAATATTCTGATGTGTTCTCGTCCCTTACTCCAGAGGTTCTACCCCCCCATAGACCTTATGATTGCGCCATAGAGCTAATTGAGGGTGCCGAATTTCCTAAAGGTCGAATTTATAATCTTTCAGGGCCCGAACGCAAGGCTATGGAAGATTATATTAAGGAGAGCCTTGCTAAAGGGCATATTAGACCTTCAGTCTCTCCTATGGGAGCAGGGTTTTTCTTTGTTAAAAAGAAGGATGATGGTCTTAGGCCTTGTATTGATTACCGGAGATTAAATAAAATCACTGTCCAAAATAGATACTCTCTCCCATTGATTCCGGATTTATTTAACCAGGTTTTGGGGGCAACCTGGTTTTCCAAGATTGACCTGAAAGGGGCATACAATCTAATCCGAATCAAGAAGGGAGACGAATGGAAGACAGCGTTCAATACTCCGATAGGACACTTTGAATATCAGGTGATGCCTTTTGGACTCAGCAATGCCCCAGCTGTGTTCCAAAACTTAATGAACGATATTCTTAGGGAGTTCTTAGGTAAATTTATTATTGTCTATCTTGACGACATTTTGATATTCTCTCCTGATTTCGAATCTCATGTGTCCCATGTCAAACAAGTATTAGAGGTGTTGAGGGAGAACCAGCTATCCGCTAAGCAAGAGAAATGTGTCTTTGGTGTACAGGAGATACTGTTTCTAGGGCATGTTTTGACTCCTCACGCCTTTAAGATGGATCCTGGTAAGGTTTTTGCAATTAAGGAATGGGTAAGGCCTTCATCCTTAAAGGCTTTACAACGGTTTTTGGGTTTCGCTAATTACTACCGTAAATTTGCAAAGGATACTAAGCAGGTGGCTCACTATGATTTGCCACGATAGGTGCACAAGTTCAAAAAACACCCCTTGGTTCTAGTAAGTAAATATAAATTGGATAGAACCGGCACTCAAACAATCGGAGTATACGTGGAAATGAATTAAAAATTATTTATTAAACAGTAAACGCTAATTTAAGCTATATCCTGTGTACATCAGGGTAAAATTCATAAAAATGACATAAAAAGCATATAAAACATATGTGTAGACCAATTGAATATATATCTCTGTTGTAGAGAGATCTCAATGCTGAGCACAGCAGGCTGCATCCGTGTCCCCCCCTGTATGGGTGAGGCTATTGGATCACAGGCGTCTGTGACAAAGCAGAGTTGATGGATTTGAAATATATTCAGTGGTATATTTGCATACAATAGTGGTATGTTTAGATGGATTCAATACCATATATCCCACATAGTCTTAATTGCATATGATTGCACCAACGTATAGGATGAGGGATAAAGGATAATCAAATGTGGTCTGTATTTTGAACCGTGGATAGATTGTCCAGCAACTGTAGCGGTCTCAGATTCAAAGTCAATTATCCAGCACGTCTGTAATCACAGTACCTGTGCCGCCTCTCATACAGAAAATCAGTATAGTTCCACTGAACTTGATGTTACTCACTGTGTCCCCGTGTAGGCTCACTCGGTTAGGTCTGCGGAGGGATTTCTACCGTGGCGTCCCACGCTTCAGCCTTTCTCCGCTGTGTTTGTGTCGGGTCCGGTTTACACTGGGACCCCGTCTCTACTCTCGCGAGAGACCTGTATTGGACCTGTATTGGCTGTTTCAGCTGTTTCACTTCGGTGAGTCTTACAACACTTCTTTGATCTTCTGTAGGTGGATATATTCTCTCCGTCTTTTTAGTACATGGCCATGCACCGCTGAGATGATTCTTTCACAGGTAATACGCCCAGACGCGTTTCGAGATATCTTATCTCTTCCTCAGTGGGATAAGATATCTCGAAACGCGTCTGGGCGTATTACCTGTGAAAGAATCATCTCAGCGGTGCATGGCCATGTACTAAAAAGACGGAGAGAATATATCCACCTACAGAAGATCAAAGAAGTGTTGTAAGACTCACCGAAGTGAAACAGCTGAAACAGCCAATACAGGTCCAATACAGGTCTCTCGCGAGAGTAGAGACGGGGTCCCAGTGTAAACCGGACCCGACACAAACACAGCGGAGAAAGGCTGAAGCGTGGGACGCCACGGTAGAAATCCCTCCGCAGACCTAACCGAGTGAGCCTACACGGGGACACAGTGAGTAACATCAAGTTCAGTGGAACTATACTGATTTTCTGTATGAGAGGCGGCACAGGTACTGTGATTACAGACGTGCTGGATAATTGACTTTGGATCTGAGACCGCTACAGTTGCTGGACAATCTATCCACGGTTCAAAATACAGACCACATTTGATTATCCTTTATCCCTCATCCTATACGTTGGTGCAATCATATGCAATTAAGACTATGTGGGATATATGGTATTGAATCCATCTAAACATACCACTATTGTATGCAAATATACCACTGAATATATTTCAAATCCATCAACTCTGCTTTGTCACAGACGCCTGTGATCCAATAGCCTCACCCATACAGGGGGGGACACGGATGCAGCCTGCTGTGCTCAGCATTGAGATCTCTCTACAACAGAGATATATATTCAATTGGTCTACACATATGTTTTATATGCTTTTTATGTCATTTTTATGAATTTTACCCTGATGTTCACAGGATATAGCTTAAATTAGCGTTTACTGTTTAATAAATAATTTTTAATTCATTTCCACGTATACTCCGATTGTTTGAGTGCTGGTTCTATCCAATTTATACTACCGTAAATTTATCATGAATTTTTCTGTAATTGCTAAGCCATTGACCGACCTTACTAAGAAAGGGGCAGATTTGGAGAATTGGTCTACCAAGGCCATTTCTTCATTTGAAACATTAAAAAAGGCATTTAGTAGCGCTCCCATTCTGATCCAGCCTGATCAGGAGAGACCCTTTATTGTGGAGGTGGATGCGTCCGAGGACGGCGCAGGAGCAGTCCTTTCACAAGGTCCTGCTAGCCTCACTAACCTGAGACCGTGTGCCTTCTTCTCTAGGAAATTCTCTCCCACGGAGAGAAACTACGACATAGGGAATAGGGAGCTGTTGGCCATTAAATGGGCATTTGAGGAGTGGAGACATTTTTTGGAGGGGGCAAGGCATCGAGTAACTGTTGTCACTGACCATAAAAACCTAATGTTTCTCGAGTCCGCTAAGAGGTTGAATCCCCGACAAGCCCGATGGGCTCTGTTTTTTACCCATTTTGATTTCTCCATTACGTTCAGGCCGGGAAGTAAAAATGTGAAGGCAGACGCATTATCTCGGAGCTTCCATGCTTTTCAACCCACTGAGACGCCGCCTGAATCCATCCTACCAGCAAACATCTTCTTAGCGGCTCTAACCCAGGATATCTCGGCTCGCATTAAGGCTGAACAA
Organism: Bufo bufo; assembly: GCF_905171765.1. Lineage (NCBI taxonomy): Eukaryota > Metazoa > Chordata > Amphibia > Anura > Bufonidae > Bufo > Bufo bufo. Next base: position 533,521,944 of record NC_053393.1, on the reverse strand, counting down.
CATCTGGCACCGGTATCCACCCCAACAGATAAGTTGTTTGTTCCCGTACAATTTCGTCTCCAGCTGTTGGGTGAGTGTCACGATTCTGCCTTTTGTGGACATCCGGGTATTGAGGGCACTAAGGATCTGGTTTCTAGATCTTATTGGTGGCCCACTCTGACCAGGGATGTCAAGTCCTACGTGTCAGCCTGTGAGGTTTGTGCCAGGTCTAAGACACCTAGGACTCGTCCTGCTGGTAACCTACGACCCCTACCCATTCCCAGTAGACCCTGGTTCCATATCTCGATGGACTTTATAACTGACCTACCACTGGCGGAGGGTAAGACTGTGGTTTGGGTAGTGGTCGATAGGTTTAGCAAGATGGTTCATTTCATTCCCCTGTCTAAACTTCCGAATGCTAAAACCCTGGCGTCTATTTTTGTGAGAGAGATTGTTCGTTTACATGGCATCCCGGAAAATATTGTTTCGGACAGGGGTGTGCAGTTTGTGTCCAAATTCTGGAGGGCCTTCTGTCAAAGATGTAAAATTTCGTTGTCTTTTTCTTCCGCCTACCATCCGGAGAGTAATGGGCAGACTGAACGCCTTAATTAGTCTGTGGAACAATTCCTGAGGTTGTATGTTGCTGATGACCAGCAATTATGGGTTAAATTCCTTCCGTTGGCTGAATTTGCTCTGAATAACCGTGTCAATTCTTCTGCTGGGGTCTCCCCTTTCTTTTGTAACCATGGTTTTCATCCCCGTTTTCATTCTGGGTCGTCCGTCTCCTCCTCTAACCCTGAAGCTGATAAACTCTCCTCCGAACTGTGCACTGTTTGGGCCTGGGTTCAATCGAACCTAGAAAAGGCTCAAAGTTCTCAAAAACTCAAGGCCGATAGGAGACGTTCAAGGGGGGTGAACTTTCAGGTTGGGGATAAAGTATGGTTGTCCTCCAAGAATCTATCTCTCAAGATAGCTTCTAGAAAATTTGCTCCTCGTTTTATTGGTCCATATAAGATCACGGAGGTGATTAACCCGGTATCATTTAGGTTGGAGCTGCCCGAGTCATTCCACATTCATAATGTGTTCCATAAATCTCTACTTAAAAAATATTTTGAACCGGTAGTACCATCGAAAGCCTCGCCTCCGCCGGTTCTTGTTAATGATGCTGTCGAGTATGTGGTGTCTAAAATAGTGGATGTCAGGAAGGTGCGTAATTCCTTGCAGTACCTGATTCACTGGAAGGGGTATGGACCTGAAGAGAGATCTTGGGTACCTGCCAGGGAGGTTCATGCTCCTAGACTTGTTCGTAAATTTTATTTAGAACACCCTGAAAAGCCATCGCCTGAAGTCTTGGGTCCGGTGGCCCCTCGTAAAAGGGGGGGTACTGTCACAGGGTTCCGAAGGTGCACTCGGTCCCCCATTGCCCGCAGAACTGTTGCTTAGCTTTTGGAATGAGGTTCTGTGTTTGACCTCATTCCCAGGGCGGCTTTGCTAGCTGGGTGGCTCCCTGCTCCTAGTCTGCCTTGAGCGCCGAGCTGATCACTCGGTGCTCGACTGGTTGGTCTGTCGGTCATGTGACGCTGGCCACGTCACATGACCCTCACTCCCCACTATAAATACAGGCAGCCTGCTGGCTACAGGTTGCCTGTTAATTTCTAGGTTCCTGGCTATTTGTTGGACTACTGAATATTTACCTGATCCTGTTCCCTGACGATCCTCTGCCTGCTCCTCCTGTACTGCGCATACATCCTGGTTTTGTGACCTCGACTCCCACCTGACTACTCTCTTAGGACTCCTCTTGTACTTCGCTACTCTCCTGGTATTTGACCCCGGCTTCTCCTGACCATTCTTTGCTTAATCCGTTGTACTGCGTAGCTCTCTTGGTTCTGACCCGGTCCGTTCATGTTCTGTATTTTGTCTTGTCTGTCTTCCCTGCACATATCCTAAGTTAGGGACTGCGGTCCAGTTGTCCCCTGTCATCAGGACTCGTGAGGCAAGTAGGCAGGGCCAGGGGTGAGGGTGGAGCGCAGTGGTCACTACCCTTCCCCCTGTGTGTGTGTGGACGTGACCGTTACATATAGTAGTTATATTCTTGTACACAGGAGTAGTATTATAGTAGTTATATTCTTGTACATAGGAGCAGTATTATAGTAGTTATATTCTTGTACACATGAGCAGTATTATAGTAGTTATATTCTTGTACTTAGGAGCAGTATTATAGTAGTTATATTCTTGTACATAGGAGCAGTATTATAGTAGTTATATTCTTGTACACATGAGCAGTATTATAGTAGTTATATTCTTGTACATAGGAGCAGTATTATAGTAGTTATATTCTTGTACATAGGAGGCAGTATTATAGTAGTTATATTCTTGTACATAGGGGGCAGTATTATAGTAGTTATATTCTTGTACATAGGGGGCAGTATTATAGTATTTATATTCTTGTCCATAGGAGCAGTATTATAGTAGTTATATTCTTGCACATAGGAGCAGTATTATAGTAGTTATATTCTTGTACTTAGGAGCAGTATTATAGTAGTTATAGTCTTGTACATTGGAGGCTGTATTATAGTAGTTATATTCTTGTACATAGGAGCATTATTATAGTAGTTATATTCTTGTACATAGGAGGCAGTATTATAGTAGTTATATTCTTGTACACAGGAGCAGTATTATAGTAATTATATTCTTGTACATAGGAGCGGTATTATAGTAGTTATATTCTTGCACATAGGAGCAGTATTATAGTAGTTATATTCTTGCACATATGAGCAGTATTATAGTAGTTATATTCTTGCACATAGGAGCAGTATTATAGTAGTTATATTCTTGTACATAGGAGCAGTATTATAGTAGTTATATTCTTGCACATAGGAGCAGTATTATAGTAGTTATTTTCTTGCACATAGGAGCAGTATTATAGCAGTTATATTCTTGTACGTAGGAGCAGTATTATAGCAGTTATATTCTTGTACGTAGGAGGCAGTATTATAGTAGTTATATTCTTGTACATAGGAGGTAGTATTATACTAGTTATATTCTTGTACATAGTAGCAGTATTATAGTAGTTATTTTCTTGCACATAGGAGCAGTATTATAGTAGTTATATTCTTGCACATAGGAGCAGTATTATAGTAGTTATATTCTTTGTCAATTTTCTTTTTATTAAACAGCATGCTGAAAGGCACACTGAAGCATTTGCATTGTATGCACATATAAAACATTTCTTATTACATGTAATGTAATCATTGACATAAGTGCACATGCATAACATCATATATAATATCAGACATGTCATCATGTCTATCATAGGCGGAAAATTTTGTAAAATTGTGTACAACATTCTTATTACACGTCAATTTTCTTATTTGAGTGAGCTGAACATATCATATAACAAAGTATATTTGCATAGATTACATTTCCTTATAATGTCAAGGTGCATGTTCGGCAATTATATATAGGATATATGTATACCCTAAGGAAGTCATACAGTGTGCTTAAATATTCGCAGTAAACATTAACTGGGGGAGGAAGGGAGGAGGGGGGGGGGGATCCTTTGCCCTTTCAACTAGGCAGTGTGGTCAATGAGATAATCCAGAGTTTCTGATTAGTAACCTATTGGGTCTAGATCTGTGACTCCTATTGTGATGCTCATCTGGTAACTTGTCGGGTGTAAGTGCTAGTGTATCAGTGGTCCCATGACTAGGCCTGGGGCGTAATGGCCTCAAGTGATTGCCTGGAAGTCAGCCAGGGGTCCCATAGTGTCTTCTGCTTTTCATGAGTCCTAGTGTCCCAACTGGCTAGTTCTTCTAGCCTGCGTAGGCAGTCTACTTTCTATACCCAATGAGAGAATGTTGGAGGCTCTGTACTAAGCCAACGCTGTGGGATAAGCAGACGGGCTGCTTGTATTAGGTGCGTTGCGAGATTGCCTTTTGAGGCTGAGAGGGCCTTTGTGGGCAGCCATAGAAGCACCAACTCTGGTGATAGTGGTATCTTAGTGCCCAAAGTCAAGTCAATGGCCCTTGAGACAAGGTCCCAGTATGGACGAATTTTGGGACAGAATGGATGCGTAATATATCAGTTTCAGAGAATGTTGTATTCAGATCTGTGGCCCATGTCTTTATGTAGTGCGGGGTTGCGCCAGACTGAGGGGTGTTTAGGGCTAGGTACAGTAGAGAGATCAATTTGTTTTGGGGCGTGGTGGGTGTTAGCAGCTTCTCAAACCATGTAGACGTAGTGCCAGGGTCACACTTGGACAGGAGTATCTTGCTCACGGATCTAAGCTCTATAAGGTCCAAAAAGTTAGAGACATTCCAGACTTTGCTAAGGGGATGTTGGTCTGGTAGTTCTCCCTTAGAGCCTTCAAGAAACTCAGCTAGCGCAAACTCTCTGAACCTGCTCCAGATCTGAGGCGCTTGTTTTATCTTGGGCCTAGCTGCGAATGGGGCTAAGTCTGCAGGGACCTTGGCCGATGGAGTAGGAAACAAATCATGCTCCTTATTAAGGCGCTTAATGACTGAGCTAGTGCCTCTAAGCAGCTCTTGTGAGTGTAGAGATATGGAGGACAGGTCCCACAAAGCCACCCTTTGCCCCTGGGAGAGTTGTAGTATTTCTAGCTCGGTACCCATGGTGCGGTGACGGGGGACATGCAATTGTAGCCATCTCCTCAGATGTATGGCGTGATAGTATATGTGGATATCAGGTAGGGCAAAGCCCCCTTGATTGCGTCGCAATCTTAACCTATTATGGGACAATCTAGCTCCTTTCCCTCCCCAAAGGTACGTGGAGAATAGTCTTCTAAGGCGAGAAATGTATGAGTTAGAGAGAAAGATGGGTAGCATTTGCATAGAGGATCTTAGGAAGTATGAATGCTTTCAGCAGGTTTTTCCTTCCCATCCATGTGGTGTAGGGGATGCGCAGTGATTGAAGTTGCTGTTGAATCCCCGTGAGGAGTGGTGTGTAGTTGAGTTGGAAAAGCTTATTTGGGTCGGGGGGGGGGGGGGGGGGGGATTTTGACTCCTAGGTAAGTGATGGACTCAGATTGCCATTGGAAGGGAGTGGAGGGTTTAAGGACCGCTATATTTTGTTGAGGAGCTGTTATATTCATGGCGTCCGACTTTGAGTATTTCATCTTGTAATTGGACACTTTACCATATCTCTCAAATAGGGATAGGAGATGCTGGAAGGCCTCGACAGGGTTGGACATCATTATCAGTAAGTCGTCTGCATATGCTACATTGGTGTATTCAATAGAGTGGTTACTGGCTCTGACTCCCCGAATCGCGGGGTGGTCTCTGATTGCTTGGAGAAGAGTCTCCATCACCAGGATGTAGAGAGCTGGAGACAGGGGGCAGCCCTGACGCGTCCCGTTGCGAATGGGGAAGGCTGGCGATAAAGTGCCATTAACTCTTATTCTCGCGCTCGGATCACTATACAGCGTCATGACTGCATCCTGAAACCGCTCCGGAATGCCAAACCTATGCAGAGTTTTTGTCATAAAGTCCCAGTTCACCCGGTCGAAGGCCTTCTCCGCATCAACACTGAGGATAGTCAGGGGAAGGTGGTGCTGTATAGACCATTGCATAGCTGTAACTATCCTGCAAGAGTTGTGATTCCCTTCTCTACCGGGCACAAAGCCTGCCTGGTCGGGGTGTATTATTTTTGGTAGCAGTAGGCTTAGGCGTGTGGCTAGGAGTTTTGCCCAGATTTGTATATCCACGTTTAACAGTGATATGGGCCTGTAGCTACCACAGAGTGTGGGGTCTTTCCCAGGTTTGGGTAGGATGGTTACGGTGGTCTCCAGCGACTGTTTATGCAACCGCGAGCCAGTAAGAAGTGCATTGCACCAAGCTGTAATTTGTGGGAACAGGTAGGAGGCAAATTTTTTATAGTATCCTACTGGGAATCCATCCGGGCCGGGACTTTTGCCTAAAGGCATAGAGGATAGGATTTTTCTGATTTCACTATCAGTGACTGGGGCCAGAAGAGTCTCTCCATCTTGGGGTGTGATTTGGGGTAGGTTAAGATGTTTCAAAAACTGGTCTATTGCTGAATCTGGCTGAGGATTTGTGGGGGTGTTGTGTTCTGCTAATCCATATAGCTGTTTATAGAATTTCTGGAATTCGTTGGCGATATCTGCCGTCTTGTGCAATACTTCTCCCTGTTCCGACCTTATTCTGGGTATGTACATGGAATCTTTCCTCTGTTTGATGAGAGAGGACATGAGCTTCGTACCCTTGTCTCCGTGTGAGTAAAATCGAAACTGGGATTATTGGTAGGCCTTTGCATGGCAGATATTAAGGTGGTCTTTAAGTTGGGTTCTAAGTTTGCATAAATCAGTCTGTGCACTTAGTGCTTTGGAGCGTTTATGGATGGAGTCTTTTTCTGCAATCTGTTTAAGGAGAGAGTGCAATGTTTTTTGGCAGTCCTTTTTAATCCTGCAGCCTAGTGCAATTAACTCTCCCCTCATCACTATCTTATGTGTCTCCCACAATGTTGTGTGTGGCATCCCTGGTGTAGCATTCTCAGAGAAGAACCATGCTAGCTTTTGTTCTAGAGATTTGACATCTGCAGCTCTGTCCAGCAGCGTTTCGTTTAGCCGCCATTGTTTATATTGTGTGGGTAGACTGGAAAAGTGTAGAACTGTTGAATTCGGTGCATAGTCCGAGACCGTGATGGGATCAATATTGGAGCTTTCTACCATGGAGTTGTCGGAGATGAATATGTAGTCTAGTCTCTTGTATGTGTTGTGGGGGGCCGAGAAAAAGGTATAGTCGCGTCCGTCCGGGTGCGTTAGGCGCCAGGTGTCAAGTAGGTTTACCTCGGCGAGGTAATTATTTATACATCCTATTGCTGATTGAGTTAGCTGCGAGATGCCATCTGATGAGTCTGCCTGTGGGTTCCAGGTGACGTTTAGATCCCCACCTAGCAGCCAAACTCCCTCTGCAAACAACCTGAGCTTCTGCAAGGTGCTTTTAATCCATTGTTTCTGTCCCCTGTTTGGACCATACAGACTGGCCAGAGTGACCTTTTGTGTGCCTATAACTCCCTTCACAAAAATAAACCTTCCATCTGGGTCTGTCTGCGTTGTTAACAACTTGAAGGGGATATATTTGTAGATTGCTATTCCCACCCCCCCTTTTGGCCTTGTCAAAGGCACTAATAAACCAATGCTGGAAGTAGGATTTCTGCATGTTTGGAATATTGGACGCCCTTAAGTGCAGCTCCTGGAGGAAGCAAATTCCTGTACGGGATTTCTTAAGAAGGCGGATGACCTGGGAGCGTTTTTGGGGGGTATTAAAGCCCCTCACATTGAAAGAGGTGCACTTAATTTGGGGCCTCTGGCAAGCCATTTGGGGTACACAATTCATAGGAGCGTTTAGACAAGATCATTGACCAGGAGGGGGAGCAATAAACATAACTAACATCAAACAATATAACTGAGATCTTAAGGTGGTGGGTCCCATGCCGGCAGCGCCACAGCAGTTCAATTAGATATGGCGGGGCGGGCATGGAAGGCCACCTATGTTGGCGCACGCACCAGGTCAGCGCTATTGGAATCCTGGTGGGGGTTGGGGGGTCGGTGGGCATCTGGCTCATCAATAGTAAGCCAGCGCGCCCTGTATACCTGGCGCCAAAATAACTACATTGCTTGTGTATTTGCAGGGCCGTCTTTAATATTGATTGGACCCTGGGCAAGAATTTACTTGGGCCCCCTGGATCCCGCCCCCCCCCCCCCCCCCCCGCACTTTGCTGTACTTGCTATACAGCAGCACTTACCTGTCATGTCCAGGGCCTCCAGGTGACGTCTCCTCTCTGTCATCATCTTCTCTGTAGATCGTCTCTCTCATTATCTTCTCCACTCGGTCTGGACAACTTCTCTCAGCCGCCTCGTCTCTGCAGAGTGTGACACACAGACATCTTAGCTTCCTCATATTCTATCATTATCCCCCAACTGGAGTCCCCACAGTGTTATCCTGCTGCTTGCTGTGCCCCCCCCTCCCCAGGGGTGTAGCTATAGGGGGTGCAGAGGTTGCAGTCGCTACCGGGCCCAGGAGCCTGAAGGGGCCCAAAGACACTTGTGCCGCATAAGAAGACACACAAAGCACTGAGGGAAGGGGGGCCCAAGCTGAACTCTTTCACCGGGGCCCATGAGCCTTTAGTTACGCCCCTGCCCCCCCCCCGCAATACCCCCAAATACTATCCTGAAAAAACATTACTGCCCCCCATAGTAATAGTGCTCCTCATAGTCCCACCAATAGTAATTCCCTTCTAGAATGCCCTCATTAGTAACGCTGCCCCAACCGTGATAATGCTCCTCAACAATGCCCCCATTATTAGAAGAGCCCTCCCATATTAATAATACCCTCACAGAGTCCCCAGTAGAAATAAGGCCCCCTATTGTTCCCCCAGTGGTAATAAAGCTCCCTACAGACCCCTCAGTAGTAATAAGGCCCCCATAGTGCGCTTAGTAGAAATAAGGCGGATCTATAAGACCCTCCTATAGAGCCCCCAGTAGTAATAAGACGCCTATAATGTCCCCTGGATCTGCAGTGCCCCCTGCAGTTATAATCCTCCCTCCACCATACAGTCCTATGTAAATAACATCACCTCCTCCCCAGCCGCTTCCAACGCACAATCCCATGTAAACATCACCCCCTAAGGCTACTTTCACACTTGCGTTCGTGCGGATCTGTCCTGTACTTGTACAGGACGGATCCACACCGATAATACAAACTAATGCATCCGTTCAGGACCGATTCGTTTGTATTAGATTTGAATTTCTAAGTCCCAATACGGATCCGTCCTGACTTACATTGAAAGTCAATGGGGGACGGATCCGTTTACAATTGCACCATTTTGTGTCAATGCAAAGGGATCCTTCCCCATTTACTTACATTGTAAGTCAGGACGGATCCGTTTGGCTCCGCAAGGCCATGCGGACACCAAAACGCTGCTTGCAGCATTTTGGGGTCCGCCTCTAAAACGGAACGGGGGGCCGTACGGAGCCGAACGAATGTATTCTGAATGGATCCGCATCCATTCAGAATGCATTGGGGTTAAACTGATGCATTTGGGGTTGCTTGTGAGAGCCTTGAAACGGATCTCACAAGCGGATCCCCAAACGCAAGTGTAAACGTAGCCTAAACATTAAGTCCCATGTACATAAACATCATTCCCCCCCACCATCCACTTTCAACATACAGTCCCATGTAAATAACATCACTCCCTCCCCCAGCCACCTCAAGCACACAGTTCCATGTCAATAACATCCCTCCCTTCAGCCCTAACATACATCCTAGTTAAATAACTACAACTCCCAGCATTGCTCTGCCCTTACCTCTCCTCATGTACAGACATCACCATTAGGCTCCTTCTCCTCTTCACTCCGGTCCAATCCTGCACTGGTCACATGATGGTGACATCATCTAGGTCATCCTATCACAGCCTGTTTTGCTGATCACATGACCTGTGATGTCACCACAGGTCCTTCACCTCTTCCCAGTGTATTAGATTCAATTGAATTGCAGTTCTGTGTACGGCAATACAGTTGTATCTAGCAGGCAGGCAGGACATTCGGGGCATGGGACAAAACATCCGGGGCCCAGGCCCCGAATGTTTTAACCTAGCGACGCCCCTGGCACTAGTGAATGGGAGTCGAGAAACGGAGCTCCCTTGGGCCCCCAGAAGCAACTGGGCCCGGGGCAGCTGCCCCTTTTGCCCTGCGGCAAAGACGGCCCTGTGTATTTGTCTAACTGGAGAGTAGAACTCGATAGGGGTCCCACAATGGGCGGGGACCTCCGAGGTCTACTAAATTATACATAGGATGTGGGGGCAAACTGCGGATAACCAAAATGCTGTTGCATGCACGGCAGAACTGAGGTGATCATGTGAGTCCTTTAGCTGGGTCTTGCGCTCGGACAGAACCTCAGGATAGGCCACTTAGCTGTATATCTCCAGCTGTATAGGCCCTTAGTTGGTTAAGAGTCCCTGTGCCTGTTTGTAGTCTTCTTCTTGGACGTTGCCTTTGTCCACCCCTGGGCCTCCGGAAGGTCCGGGAGGGGGATACTAACGTCCGCAGACGGTAGCCACGAAGGTATGTCCAGTGGGGTGGTTTGGAGGAGCTCCCATGCCGCTTGTAGGTCAGTTGGCAGGCGGATGACGCATCTTTGTCCCCCAACTGCGAAAGTCAGTCCAAATGGGAAAAGCCATTTGTATGGGATTTTGACATGACGGAGGTGATCCGTGAGAGGCCGCAGGGCCTTCCGCTTGTTCAGCCTCGAGGGAGCCAGGTCTTGGTATATGGAGATTTTGGCTCCTTCAAAAACAATTTCCCTCTGGTTTCTTGCGGCCTGCATCAGCGCCGCTGTGTCTACATACTTTATTAGACCACAGACCACATCCCTGGGATAATCCGTATCTTTCAGTTTGGGCCTCAATGCCCTATGGATGCGTTCAATGTGTATCGCCGCTGCTTTAGTTGCACCCAGGAGAGTGGTGAAGATGGCTCCAGCAGCCTCCGGCAAGGCCTCGTGGGCCACGCTTTCAGGTAGGCCCCTTATGCAGAGATTTTTCCGCCTGCTGCGATTCTCTTGGGCCTCTATTAGCGCATAGGCGTTATCAAGAGAGTTCACATAAGCCGCGGTATTTGCGCTAGAGACTTGAACGTAGTTGAGGATGGCTGTCTGGTTATTTTCTAGCGTTTCCACGCGGTGCCCAATATGCTTAACATCAGCCTTGACTTCTTTGAGGTCATGGAGGACCGGAGACAGTGCTGTCGTTAGTGCTTGCTGCAGGAACTGCCTTGAGATCGGTGCAGGACCTAGCTGCGAAAGCTCGCCTGCTGGGTCTGCGGTGGAGCCGTCCGCTACCTCTGAGTCCTGTGTCTCACCCTCATGTTCAGGCGGCGCCATCTTGGTGGCAGTAGATGCGACGGTGGAGGACTTCTTGTTGAGGAATTTCTCCATGTCGGAGGCACAGCGGTCTGGTCTGGTAGGATCAGGCTTATCTTTAGGCGTGTATCTGCCGATTTTGCCCATTCTGTGCTGATTTAGACTGCTATTTTAGCCAGTTTGCAGGGTTGCACTGAGGAGAGCTCTCCTACATGCGTCTGACTCGGTCGGCAGTCAGGCTCCGCCCCCCTCAGAGTAGTTATATTCTTGTACATAGGAGCAGTATTATAGTAGTTATATTCTTGTACATAGGAGGCAGTATTATAGTAGTTATATTCTTGTACATAGGAGCAGTTTTATAGTAGTTATATTCTTGTACATAGGAGGCAGTATTATAGTAGTTATATTCTTGTACATAGGAGCAGTATTATAGTAGTTATATTCTTGTACATAGGAGCAGTTTTATAGTAGTTATATTCTTGTACATAGGAGGCAGTATTATAGTAGTTATATTCTTGTACATAGGAGCAGTATTATAGTAGTTATATTCTTGTACATAGGAGCAGTATTATAGTAGTTATATTCTTGTACATAGGAGCAGCATTATAGTAGTTATATTCTTGTACATAGGAGCAGTATTATAGTAGTTATATTCTTCTACATAGGAGCAGTATTATAGTAGTTATATTCTTGTACATAGGAGCAGTATTATAGTAGTTATATTCTTGTACATAGGAGGCAGTATTATAGTAGTTATATTCTTGTACATAGGAGTAGTGTTATAGTAGTTATATTCTTGTACATAGGAGCAGTATTATAGTAGTTATATTCTTGTACATAGGAGCAGTATTATAGTAGTTATATTCTTGTACACAGGAGGCAGTATTATAGCAGTTACATTCTTGTACATAGGAGGCAGTATTATAGTAGTTATATTCTTATACATAGGAGTAGTGTTATAGTAGTTATATTCTTAACCATATTTCTTTTTATTGAAAGAAAAATTCAGGGCCGTGACCCACACAAGACAGTACATTGATGACAATATGGTACCAAATAGTATCCAGCATACATGTCAAGTGTAAGCAATACAAAACAGTTATTATCATTGACCCTAGAGTGATATCCAAGAAAAGGAAGGGGGGGGGGGAGATCAGGAAGGGAAGGAGGGGAGGGAAACAAGGAGGTGATAAATTTCTGCTCTATTATGTAAAGTTTCTATAGACTTTCCATGGAGACCACAATTTTAGGAAGCGAGAGCGTGAGTTATTTTCCCAGTGCGCTAGCTCCTCAAAACGGTAGATCTGGTCTACTTTATCAGTCCACATAAGGAGAGTTGGTGGGGAGTCGTTCTTCCACAAGTAGGGGATAAGTAATTTAGCTGCTGTGAGCAGCATCGTTGGAAGGTCATGTTTGGTGGGTGTGAGGGATTTGTTCGGACACCATAGCAAAATAAGCTTAGCATCCAGTGATATCTTGGTATTGCATATTTGATTAACTAAATCCTCAATTAAGGTCCAGAACGGTTGAATCTTTTGGCAGAGCCACCAAATATGTGACAAGGAGCCAGTGTCCAGGCCACATCTCCAACATTTTTCAGAAATTTCTGGGTTCAATTTATGCAAGAATTCAGGTGTTTTGTACCATCTACACAGGAGTTTAAAGGAATTCTCCTGAATCCTCACACAACGATTGAAGCCGTGTGAATGAGCTAGTATGAACGCTTTCTCTGGCTCTGTAAGGGATATGGAGAGCTCCCGTTCCCATGAGGCCACAAAACGAAGCTCCGGGGGCAGGGAGGAAAGTATTTCTTTATACATCTGAGATAATGGCCTAAGGGGGGGTTTGGTAGCCAAAACCTTCTTTTCAAGCCAGGAGGGCGAACTACTATCAGAAAATGGCCCGGTACACAATTTGGTATCTCTCTGGAAATTTGCTAGGTGGAAAAAGGGTGCTGTTTTGACCTCAGGGAGGTCCATTACTGAATCCCATTTTAAACAGCCATCCGGGAGAAGGACATCCCGCAGAGGAATATCAGCGAGCTTAGACCAAATCCCGGAGGGGTTTAACACCGTTGGATGGATGTGGCTTTGTAGTAGTCTAAGCGGCATACCAGTGTTAGGGAAATTAAAGATACGGGACTGAACCATTTTGGACCATTCCACCAACATGCCCTTCCAAACCGGGGACGTATAACAGTGATTAGCAGAGATAGGCCTAATACCCCATAAAGTAAGCAATTCTTGGTTAGACAATAGAGCATTTTCAAGACGGGAGCAAAGAGAGCTAGATTGGCGAGACATAATAGTTACGCATCTGCCTAGCTGTACAGCAGTATAATAAAGCTTCACATCTGGCATCCCAAAGCCTCCGAACCTCCTATCCCTTGTGAGGACAGAGTAAGCAATACGTGGTGACTTGCCATTCCAAAGAAAGCGTGTGAATACCCTACGTATTTCAGTAAAATATGAATTTGGAAGCCAAATAGGTATGGATTGTAGCAAATACAGAAATTTGGGAAGGATAAAGGTCTTGATGTAATTTTTTCGTCCTACCCAAGAGACAAATGGGAGTTTCAGGTTTTGAAGATGTGTCCGGACCGTTTGAAGGAGCGGCAGGTAGTTAAGGGAAGCCAGATCTTGGACATTAGCCGAAACATGAGTACCTAAATACACAATGTCTCTGGAGGCCCAAGTGAATGGAGTAGCACGCTTCAGATCATTAATCACTGCTTGTGGACAAGAGATATTGAGAGCCATGGATTTCCCATAGTTAATTTTAAAATTCGATATAAACCCAAAATCTTCAAATATGAACAGCAATCTGGGCAAGGCTTCCCTGGGGTTTGAGGTCATGATTAAAAGGTCATCCGCGAATGCCGCAGCAACGTGTGTACAAGATCCTATTTGTAAGCCCTTTATCTCTGGGTCCATTCTTATTCTACATAAAAGGGTCTCCATCACTAAGATGAATAGTGCAGGAGATAAAGGGCATCCCTGCCTTGTCCCGTTAGTGATGCGAAATGGTGGTGACAGTGTTCCATTAACTTTGACCATGGCAGAGGGGGTCGAGTATAACGTATAAATGGCAGTAATAAATTGGTCAGGTAGGCCAAATCTCAACAGGGTCCGCGACATATAATGCCAACTGACCCTGTCGAAGGCCTTTTCCGCGTCCGTACTTACTAGCACCAAGGGCTTAGATGATCTTTTAGCCCAATTTACAAGATGAAGAAGCCTTATTGTATTTTCTGACCCCTGTCTGCCATGGACAAAACCCACCTGTTCCTCATGGACGATGTCAGGCAGCACATCCTGAAGCCTAGTGGCCAATATCTTCGCCCACCACTTCACATCACAGTTTAGCAGAGAGATCGGCCTATAGTTGCTGCAGCATGTCGGATCTTTATTCTCCTTATGTAGGACAGTAATGTGTGCCAATAAGGAATGAGGGGCAAGGGAGCCACCAGTGAGAAGATGATTGCACAGGTTCCTGAAACGGGGAATTAGAACATCTTTGAAGGATTTATAATAAGTGATGGGGAACCCATCTGGTCCTGGGCTTTTGCCCGAGGGGATGGACATGAGTACTTTGTGAATCTCTAGATCAGTGACAGGTCTAGTCAATTGAGATGCCTTGGCCGGGGCTATGGAAGGGAGATCTAAATTCTGTAGGAATTTATCAGTAGCTTCTGAGAGATCACTAACAGATGCACCATCTGGGGGGGGTAGATTGTATAGGGTCTCATAAAAAGCACAGAATGCCTTAGCTATATCTGGGGTAGATTTATGCATTTTGCCTTTGGGGTCCTTAATAGAGGAAACAAAGGAGTCAGAGAACTGCTTCTTGGCAATCGCCGACATCAGTCTGTTTCCTCTATCCCCATGTGCATAGGCTTTAAATCGTGAGCGTAGGATCAGCTTTGCAGAGGTTATATTTAATAGGTTTTTTAAGTGTACTCTGGCTTCAGTTAGTTCGGTCAGGGTGCGCTTAGCCTGTGATTCCTTGTGAGAGGATTCAAGGCGAGCAATCTTCGCTAGCAAAGCGTCTAATGCCTGTGTTCTTTGCTTTTTTACATAGGCCCCTAGTGCAATTAGTTCCCCCCTTATAACTACCTTATGGGATTCCCATAGTATGGAAGGAGAAGGCGGGGAATCTGGTGTATCATTTAGCGCGAAAAATTCGGAAAGCGAGGCCTTGATTTTGCACGCGTGGGTGGGGTCCAAAATCAAGGTGTCGTTCAAACGCCATAGGCGTTCTTTTCTCTGTGGTCCGGACAGGGAGAAGTTAATGATAACAGGGGCATGATCAGATAACGTAATACTACCAATCCGGGCTCCAGAGACATTACGAATATGTGAGTCAGACAAGAACAAATAATCTAATCTATGGAATGACATCTTGGCATGTGAATAAAATGTGTAGTCTCGGCCATTGGGGTTTATAGTACGCCAAACATCACGGACCTTCAGTTTTCTCAGGGAAGTTTTAAGCCTTTTCAAAAGCTTATAGGACACAGACGGTCTACCTACTGACGTGTCTACTGCCGGTTCAAGAGCGACATTGAAGTCGCCTCCCAAAACTAACAGTCCATCAGAAAAAGATGACAATAAAGCGAGGGTCTGAACGAGCCATGGTACTTGGCCTCTATTAGGCGCATATAGATTGGCGAATGTAACTGGAGAGTCACCAACTACCCCCTTTACAAAAATATACCTGCCCTCAGGATCCGCTGAAGTAGCGGTATGCTTGAAGGGAAGGTTTTTGTGTATAGCTACACTGACACCTCTACTGGCGGATTCATGTGTACTATGAAACCACTGAGCAAACTTCCTGGGAGGAAGATTAGGGATTTTATTTGTCCTAAAATGTGTCTCTTGCAGGAAGGCTACCGAAACTTTATCCCTCAGAAGGAGAGAGATGGTTTGAGACCTTTTGCATGGCTCGTTCAGCCCGTGTGCGTTTAGAGAGGCGACTACAATTGAGGACATGACAATATATATACTAAGTAGAAAAAGCATATATTATCCATGGAAATATCTGAGAGAGCATAGCATATATGAGCAGGATGAGGAAAGGAGGGGAAAGGGGAACAAGTAAAATAGAATAAAATAAAATAATATAAAATGAGAAAGATAACCAACAACATGTTAGGCTGGTATAAAACCAGCTCAGATGAAATATTCATCTAGAGAAAAGTAGGTGCCTACCTATCACCATCCAAGACAGGGTTGGATTGGCGAGGGGGCAGGTAAAGCACCTTTTGGTCTACAACAAAAAGGGGAGACCAACAACAAGAAATACTTCCAGCACCGGAATCTATCCGGACATTACCCTGCAAATAGGGAAAGAAAAAGTTGCCTTCATGGAGGCAGAGTTCCAAAACAGCAGAAGAGTGTCCCGGTTAAGGTCTGACGTCTCATACATAACTCTAAGCCAATAGTAAAAAAGTAAAAAAAGTAAAAAATTGGCTCAAAAACAGAACAATCGTGAACAGGCCACTACCTTCCGCATAAAACACTATGCCGAGGGGCCGGGAGACAGTCATCTCTTATAGTAGAAAAATGAGGTAGGACCTAATATTGGCAGTCTATGTTAGCAGACAAATAGTACCAATGTCACCTTGGTTTGAGCTCAGGTAAGGGCTCCGTCCATCCTGCTGCGACCCAAACGATCTGACTTGTTTGCAGATGCCGTCTGCCAGGAGGACACACGTGGCGGGATAGGCAGGGGGCCATCTTGATCGGCTGGTAGCCACGAGGGGATCTCCACCGGAGGGACATCCAGGGACCTCCAAACTGACTCTAGGTCTGCGGGAGAGCGAACTGTAAGCAGCTTTCCATTCCTGGAGATCGCCAGCCCAAAGGGATATAGCCATCTGAACGGGGTCGACGTCTTCCTGAGGACTTCCAGTAAGGGCTTAAATAAGCGCCGCTTAGCCAGGGTAGATGGCGCTAGATCCTGGAACATCTGAATCGGCGTATTCTCATATTCTAGTACCTCCATTTCTCTTTGCCTTTTCAACAGTGCCGCGGTATCTACAAAACTTAGTAGGCCGCAAATCACGTCACGTGGCGGTTCTTGAGGTTTGGGCCTAGGGCGCAGCGCCCTGTGTATGCGCTCCACCACTATTCCCTCTGCTCTTTCCGGTTCAAGCATCATGGAAAATAACTCACGCGCCACTGTCGGCAAGGCCTCCGTCGCAATAGATTCAGGTAAGCCGCGGATGCGTATGTTGCGCCGGCGACTTCGATTCTCCTGGTCTTCCAGTTTCAAGAAGGCATCGTTCAATAGGGCCTTGTGAGATGCTAGCACCTCTGATGCTTTGCCTTCATAGGTCAAAATGGCTTCTTGCGTGCCTTCTAATGTGACCACTCTCTGGCCTAGATGTTTTATGTCGTCTTTGATGTCCGCCAGATCTTGTTTGAGAGGCGTAAGGGCCGATTCAAGAACCCGGCGAAGGGTCCGCTCCGATAGAGGCGGATCTCTGGGCCTTCTATCTGAAATATCAGAGCCGCTGCCCGCGTCAGAGAGTTCTCCTGCGTCGGAGTCATGAGCATTAGACGCCGCCATATTGGCGCCTTTCTGTGTGGCAGCTCTCGGCGTTTTCCGGAGAAACTTCTCCATCTCTGGCTGTTTGGAGTGCCGTGGGGTCGACTCTGAACTTCCTCTGATCTTCTCCTTGCCAGGTTTCCCCATAATAAAGTAAATTATAGGCTTATATAGGGTTAGTGAGCCGGAATGCTGGAGGAGCTCAAGCTCGTGCGGCCATTCAGCTGCGTGGCTAGGCTCCGCCCCCTATAGTAGTTATATTCTTGTACATAGGAGCAGTATTATAGTAGTTATATTCTTGTACATAGGAGCAGTATTATAGTAGTTATATTCTTGTACATAGGAGCAGTACTATAGTATATATATTATTGTACATAGGAGCAGTACTATAGTATATATATTCTTGTACATAGGAGGCAGTATTATAGTAGTTATATTCTTGCACATAGGAGCAGTATTATAGTAGTTATATTATTGTACATAGGAGCAGTATTATAGTAGTTATATTCTTGTACATAGGAGCAGTATTATAGTAGTTATATTCTTGTACATAGGAGCAGTACTATAGTATATATATTATTGTACATAGGAGCAGTACTATAGTATATATATTCTTGTACATAGGAGGCAGTATTATAGTAGTTATATTCTTGCACATAGGAGCAGTATTATAGTAGTTATATTATTGTACATAGGAGCAGTATTATAGTAGTTATATTCTTGTACATAGGAGCAGTATTATAGTAGTTATATTCTTGTACATAGGAGCAGTACTATAGTATATATATTCTTGTACATAGGAGGCAGTATTATAGTAGTTATATCCCTGTACATAAGAGACAGTATTATAGTAGTTATATTCTTGTACATAGGAGGCAGTATTATAGTAGTTATATTCTTGTACATAGGAGGCAGTATTATAGTAGTTATATTCTTGTACATAGGAGCAGTATTATAGTAGTTATATTCTTGTACATAGGAGCAGTATTATAGTAGATATATTCTTGTACATAGGAGGCAGTATTATAGTAGTTATATTCTTGTACATAGGAGGCAGTATTATAGTAGCTATATTCTTGTACATAGGAGCAGTATTATAGTAGTTATATTATTGTACATAGGAGCAGTATTATAGTAGTTATATTCTTGTACATAGGAGCAGTATTATAGTAGTTATATTCTTGTACATAGGAGCAGTATTATAGTAGTTATATTCTTGTACATAGGAGCAGTATTATAGTAGTTATATTCTTGTACATAGGAGCAGTACTATAGTAGTTATATTCTTGTACATAGGAGCAGTATTATAGTAGTTATATTCTTGTACATAGGAGGCAGTATTATAGTAGTTATATTCTTGTACATAGGGGCAGTATTATAGTAGTTATATTCTTGTACATAGGAGGCAGTATTATAGTAGTTATATTCTTGTACATAGGAGCAGTTTTATAGTAGTTATATTCCTGTACATAGGAGGCAGTATTATAGCAGTTATATTCTTGTACATAGGAGCAGTATTATGGTAGTTATATTCTTGTACATAGGAGGCAGTATTATAGTAGTTATATTCTTGTACATAGGAGGCAGTATTATAGTAGTTATATTCTTGTACATAGGAGAAGTATTATAGTAGTTATATTCCTGTACATAGGAGCAGTATTATAGTAGTTATATTCCTGTACATAGGAGCAGTATTATAGTAGTTATATTCTTGTATATAGGAGCAGTATTATAGTAGTTATATTCTTGTACATAGGAGGCAGTATTATAGTAGTTATATTCTTGTACATAGGAGACAGTATTATAGTAGTTATATTCTTGTACATAGGAGGCAGTATTATAGTAGTTATATTCTTGTACATAGGAGACAGTATTATAGTAGTTATATTCTTGTACATAAGAGCAGTATTATAGTAGTTATATTCTTGTATATAGGAGCAGTATTATAGTAGTTATATTCTTGTACATAGGAGCAGTATTATAGTAGTTATATTCTTGTATATAGGAGCAGTATTATAGTAGTTATATTCTTGTACATAGGAGGCAGTATTATAGTAGTTATATTCTTGTACATAGGAGACAGTATTATAGTAGTTATATTCTTGTACATAAGAGCAGTATTATAGTAGTTATATTCTTGTACATAGGAGCAGTATTATAGTAGTTATATTCTTGCACATAGGAGCAGTATTATAGTATATATATTCTTGTACATAGGAGTAGTACTATAGTACATATATTCTTGTAGTTAGGGGAGGATTTTAAAGGGAATCTTTCACCTGTTTTACGCTGCCCTAGATCTTAAGTCTGAACAGCGGCAGCGCATGCAGAGCAGTCCTAATATTCCTGAGCTCTCCCCTCCCCCTGCTGCTGACTTTTTTTTCCTACTGTTATCAGCTCTGGGGGAGGGGAGAGGTGAGAGCTCATGAATATAAGGACTTATCCGCATACTCTGGATCTGTGCAATACAAGATGTTCGGGTAATTAAAAAATGTGACCCAGCATTTTATTGATGGGATCCATCACTAGTTTATGCTGCCCTTAGTTATACACGTTAAGGGCTCATGCACACGACCGTATGTATTTTGCTGTAAGCAAAAAAACAGATCCGCAAAACATACGGATAACGTCCGCGTGAATTCCTTATTTTGTGGAACGGAATAGCTGGCCTCTAATAGAACAGTCCTATCCTTGTCCTTAATGCGGACAATAATAGGACATGTTCTGTTTTTTTTTGCGGAATGGAAATACGAACATACGGAAATGGAATGCACACGGAGTAACTTCCCTTTTATTTTTTGCGGACCCATTGAAATGAATGGTTCCGCCTACGGTCCGCAACAGAAAACGGAACGGACACGGAAAAAACAAAATACGTTCGTGTGCATGAGGCCTAAATCTGTGCTCCATCTTGAGGCATGAAGATAATGAAATGAAATACGGTATTTAACAGAATCCTCCTTTTTCTTTCCCATATACGTGTTTGTTGTCCTCCGTTATAACTGGATTTGCTCACTGAAGTCGTTTGCACCAGGCTGATGAAATCCCACATGTGATTGGCCGGTGAGGGTGCAATTATCTGGCCCCGGTAGTGATGGAATAAACATTGCCCTCCTGTGGGTCTTATATTTGCACAAGAGCATTCTTGCAATACTGAATCGAATCCGTTCCGCCGGTGACCTTACATCGAGCTTGTTTGTACATGCCGAATACGTCAGAAGGAATCGGCAACAGCAAGTGTTTACAGTTTTCATGCTGGTGCCATACCATCTGTCTTTGTGTAAAAACCAGCAAACTCTCATGACTAATGTCCCAGCTATTTTAGGCGCTTAAGCTGAGAGGTTGCTTTGGCAAAACGAACAAGTATCCTTTCCATGGAATGCAAACTGTGTAAAGTCAATAGTCACAGTCCGGGGTGGAACTGCAGCTTCTCAATGGCCCTTATAGAAGTATGAGAGTGAAGATAAGGAACTGTGTGCACCATGGCCTAGGAAAAGACACTGAGCACGTGCAGGGAGACATGGGCCTGAAACGTGCATCTTTTCTAACAATTCTGCATTGTGCCGTCCCTCTGTTATCCCTCCTAGAAATGTATGAATAAACTGGGTTTCCCATTCCCCCTGTCAAAGAGGCGTGTCTCTACACGGTCTAGCAGGGCTCATTGGATACTGTCAGACGTGAGGGTGATGCCTGAGGAAAGGTCTAGTTCAGCCCCGAAACGCGTTTCTGTTTTATACAAATAGGCAGATGTATCGAGGCTATACAGTTGTAAGTTCTTAAAGCAGGCGGTGAGATCTTAAATTTTCTCTCTGTTTCTGTTCAGACTATGTGAGGGTATATCCACCCCCCAGTTGTCAATATAGTCAGACATTTCCTGGGGGAATAGTAAAGGAAATTCTGATCAGGCGCAAATGTAGTGTACGGGGACTGTAATGCCCGTCACTACAAAAGTGTCACTTGGTGTGCTGTCGTCCCCCCCTTAATTATGGGGAAGTTGGTATATGTCAGTTTTATAAAATGTCATGTAATGTAATGCTATGTATTTCCCTATTGCTGTGAAACTTGCATGTACAGGCCTGCTAGGGGTGTCCTTCCAGCTTCTAGTCACTAGAGGGAGCTAGAGAGCCCTAGTTTATATAAGGCCCAGTCAGGGAAGTGAAGGGGAGATGGAGTCTAGTGTCTGTAATCTACAGTTGGAGATTAGACAATGTCAGAAACCAGTCCAGGCCTGAAGCCTGCTGTCCAGGAGAAGATTCCCTCCTGAATTCCCTTATGCAGAAACAGGAATACTGAAGTTAAAGAGCCTGAGGAAGCTGAGAGCGAGACAGAGGCAAAGATCAAAGGAAGCAAGAGGTACTCAAGAGAACAGAGGAGGTACTCTAGAAAGCTAAAACCAAGGATATAAAGCCAGAGCTAGGTTATTGGGCCTTGGAGAAGATTTGCTATATTCCAGGATCAGTCAGAGATAGAGTGCAAGCTCCTGTACTGCAAGTCCTGTGTTTAACACTCTGTAATCACCTTGCTCAATCTGTATTGCCTGCATCAACCATATTGCAAAATCGACTGTATGCCAAGGAACTGCGATTCCATTATTGTCTCTATGAAACCTACTAAAGTTGGAGTTCTGCTTTAACCTCACGGTGTTCCTCATTTATTCCTGCTATCCGCAAACGGCGTGCCACCGTTTAATTGGCACAGGCGTCACGAACAATTTCTTACCATCACCTGCCTATGCAGAGAGTCAGCCGTCTCAGGTTAGTGTCATTGCACTACTACACCCAGAAACTCTATTACACACAACTTGAGTACGCTGCACCTCTCTTTTGGCGTCACGAACAGGATACGCACGCTTTATAGTGCAAGAAGCGTGAACTTTGTGCCTTATACAGTTGCCCTGTGACCAAAGTGACAAATTGCCTGTTTATTTAAAGTGGACTTTGTGAACTGAAAATCATACCCAAAGTGTTCCTAAAACCTCTAAAAAGCGCTGTGCAGTGTTGCGCTACCAAGAGGAAGAAAATCGCCACATTGGAGTGTGGTTTTGTGGACTTTTTACAATCCTGCTTGCTGTCAGTGAATGGACAGCGTCTTGCTAAAGATGGCCGCTGAGGCTACTGAAATAACTGCTGCGTCATCTTCATCCCGAAAAGGCGGGAAAAATTGGCGCCTTTCTGAGGAAATAGCGGGAAGGAGTTCAAGGTCAGGCGCCACTGCTTATCTGGACATTTGCATGTCTGCCAGCATGGACACCGCCTTCCATATACTGGAGTACCTGGGGGGCGGCCTCCCCGTGCAAGGGGAGGAGCTGGCTGATCTAATTGACGCGACCCTATCGCTCTCCAGAGAAGGATCGAGCATGTTGGAAAGTGCACAGAGCATTGCTGCAGCGTCCGCGCCTGACATACCAGAGATGACTGATATTGGTGTAGAGCCAGAGGAGGCTCCACCGGCCTACTCTCCGGGACCGGAGAAACCCGCCTGCCGCCCAAGGGAGAAAGAACCAGAGCCCTGCTATGGCTCGTTGAGAGACTTTTTTCAGCCCTCTTTCAAATGGTCCTCACTAATGGCGGAGATCCGGGAGGCCGCTATAAAGCGGAATACCAAGACCAAAATTGTTTATGAAGAATTGACTAAAACCATCCATGAAAAGCACACTAACACCCAACCCCACCTGGAAAGGAGAAAGGGAGTGGTGGTGTCCTTCGACAAAATCCGTGGCTACGGGTTTATCCAAGACTATCTGACTGGCAGAGACCTAAATGTGAATAGAAGGTCTGTCAAAAGAGACTACCTCCCTTCTTATCAGCACAGCCTCCGTGAGGGAGAGGAAGTGGAGTACACCCCTGCCGAGAGCCTGCGAGGCCCGTATGCGACTGCTGTGACCCGTCCCAAGCGAGAACCTGAGGACTGGGAGGCAGAAGAAGGAGAAGACTACTCTGGCTGCGAGCGGGAACCGGAACGCTCTCCAGAGCCGGCCCATCACGCCTTTCAGGAGCGGAGCTCCTTCATTGGGCCTAACGTCTTCTGGCAGCCAACCGTGTTGGAGAAATGGGTGAGCCCCTATCCGTCCCCCGAGCTGCCTCGTCGGGAGAAGACCATACAAGATATGGAAAACTTAAAAGGACTTCAAAATACCTTTAAGAACATCCGGAGGGGTCGGAGACCAGACGCATCGCCAGAACCTGCAGAGGCCGAGTTCGCTCCATCGGTGACTGTACCTGCGCCGGCGGCGCCAGCAGATGCCAGCGACTCCGACACAGAGAGCATCGGTGAGCAGATTGTCCGGCTGGAGGAGAAGTTGCGGGAGCTGCGCAAGATCGCGACCGCCAGGATCCAGACGCCGCCAAAGAAGGACGAGGTAAGGGTGCCTGTCACCACCCGTAGACCACCTTCTGTTGCCACCGCTCCGTCAGTGCCCCAAAGGAGACCCCCGGTTGTTGTGAATAGCTGCGCAGAGCCCACCGGACCGCTTGAGGCGGCGGTAACCACACCATTACACCCCACAATCATTATGCCGGGACCGGTACGGTCCACCCAAGGGTTTACCCCTAGGCCCATGGGGCCAATACCTATTAGGGGCCCCTTCACCTTGCAGCTGCCCCCTAATACAGTTATGTGGGCACACCCTCCTGTAGAGGACTACTACAGGCCGTACTTGCCAGCAGAGCCAAGTGGTTATGATATGCCACTGTGAATCAGCCTGCTAGGCCTTTGATTTATTTCACTGAAGAAATATGGTGTTAACCCTTCCAGGACAGGAGTCCTACGTTTCCTGGTCCTTTGTTGCGGCTGCCAGTTTGTCCACGGCTCAGTGGTAGGTGTTGACCACTGAAATCACAAAGTCAACAAGGCCACGTTTGTTTTCAGGACCTCCTGCCTGCTTTTGCTACCCCACGCCAAGTTGTGCCTGTTCCTTAGTTGCACCTTTTACCCTTCACCCCCCTTTTCAGGTTGATCAGGGGTATTACAGCACTTGCCTTTGCTGTCCTTTTATTGTGCAACTTCATACTAAGGGACCGTGCCTGGAGACAGACTCAAAAGAACCTGAGCCTCTGAGATTTTTGCTCTTTTAAAGGAAATGTGCCCAGAGATGGACTCCACCGCATGAGAGCCTCTGTGATTTATAGGAAAGTAACCTGGGTACGGACTCATGTTTGTTCTTTGAGCCTCCAAGAACTTTTATACTGTTTTATCTATTTTGCTGTTCTATTATGGACTTATTCATTGTCATGGACTATCCTGGTTATAATGTTACGCTGTGCCAGGTCAGCGCCCCCGTTCCATTCACTATCCTGAGGAGAAGAGAACGACGCCCCTTGTCACCACCCTTCACCTTTGCCAATTGGACCTGATATGAATGTAAATGCAGATGAATTACATGTATGTATGCCTGCATGTCTCTATTTTCTATTTCAGGTAGAGATTCCAGTTGGGCGAGCCCTGATGGAGTACGAGGTCGTACTCAGCTTAAAGCAGTGGGGTATGTAGTGTACGGGGACTGTAATGCCCGTCACTACAAAAGTGTCACTTGGTGTGCTGTCGTCCCCCCCTTAATTATGGGGAAGTTGGTATATGTCAGTTTTATAAAATGTCATGTAATGTAATGTTATGTATTTCCCTATTGCTGTGAAACTTGCATGTACAGGCCTGCTAGGGGTGTCATTCCAGCTTCTAGTCACTAGAGGGAGCTAGAGAGCCCTAGTCTATATAAGGCCCAGTCAGGGAAGTGAAGGGGAGATGGAGTCTAGTGTCTGTAGTCTACAGTTGGAGATTAGACAATGTCAGAAACCAGTCCAGGCCTGAAGCCTGCCTTCAGGAGAAGGTCCCCCTCCTGAATTCCCTTATGCAGAAACAGGAATACTGAAGTTAAAGAGCCTGAGGAAGCTGAGAGCGAGACAGAGGCAAAGATCAAAGGAAGCAAGAGGTACTCAAGAGAACAGAGGAGGTACTCTAGAAAGCTAAAACCAAGGATATAAAGCCAGAGCTAGGTTATTGGGCCTTGGAGAAGATTTGCTATATTCCAGGATCAGTCAGAGATAGAGTGCAAGCTCCTGTACTGCAAGTCCTGTGTTTAACACTCTGTAATCACCTTGCTCAATCTGTATTGCCTGCATCAACCGTATTGCAAAATCGACTGTATGCCAAGGAACTGCGATTCCATTATTGTCTCTATGAAACCTACTAAAGTTGGAGTTCTGCTTTAACCTCACGGTGTTCCTCATTTATTCCTGCTATCCGCAAACGGCGTGCCACCGTTTAATTGGCACTGGCGTCACGAACAATTTCTTACCATCACCTGCCTATGCAGAGAGTCAGCCGTCTCAGGTTAGTGTCATTGCACTACTACACCCAGAAACTCTATTAAACACAACTTGAGTACGCTGCACAAAATCACTGGTTCCAGCAGGTCTCTGTAGGTGAATCTTCTTTATTTACATAATAAGCATATGTGCGTCCTTGCTGTCGTGGAGACCGGCCATGTGACCGCAGGTCTGGCGATCACATGACCGAGCGGTCTACAGAGTAAATGCAGGGAAGCAGAGCGCATGGATTATACTTATTCTAGTTTCATACATTTGCCTACATCTTTTCAATAGTTTAATAAATGAATCAATACCAGTATGGAATGATATGTATTTTGATGTTGTAAAAGGGCTGAAAATGGTTATATTTTAATATATGACATTATACCTGGGGCTAGCCCCTCCTACCTGTGGGCAGCCCTCAGGTAAATCCGTTTTTTGGCGGTTTTTTACATCTTTATAAACTTGTAACTATTACTAGTTAGTGTGACTACATGTTAACCTGATGAAGGGGACAGTTTGAGCCCCGAAACGCGTTGTTCTATGCACATATGCTTATTATGTAAATAAAGAGGATTCACCTACAGAGACCTGCTGGAACCAGTGATTTTGCGCCTGATCAGAATTTCCTTTACTACAAGCACCCTTTGGGGAATTGGGCACCCGATCCCAAAGACACTTCTTCTGCGGCTGCATTCCTGGATCCGAAAGGTCTATATATACCTATAAATCTACAATAGAGTTGTGTCTATTTTTGCACAACCCTAAAAGGTGAGCACCCTTATCTGTCAATCTATTCAGTTTGTATTGAACGTACTACCCTATTGTGTGCCCCCCCCCCCCCACCTTCTTCTCTTGTCTCTCTATTCCCCTCGTGACCGAGGGGAATTTAGATTCGCCCGTAGTTGCCAAGATTTCCTGGGGGAATAGCAGAGGAATGGCTCAACGCAGAATTATAAGAAGAGATGCTCCAGAATCGCCATTTAAAAAAAGAATGCAAATATTTGCTAAAACAGCCCTCTTTTAACAAGCCATGACTTGTATTAATGTATTTCCAGGAGGAATAACACAAGTAATTTTGTGGTCCTGCGTCAGCTAGTTTTCTTCTTTTTTCCCTAGTAACTGAAGTAAGGGAGCAGAGGTGTTACAGCAGCCAAGGCTCCATAGACTTGCATAGCCCCTCCTGTCCTCTCCCCGTACTTTCTCTGTGGCTCCTAATGTAAAAAAAGCCCTGGAAGCGCAAAATCAATTAAAATCAGGTTATTATGAGGACATTTGTTTTTCACACATTTTCGAATACCGTGTAGAAAAATTTGCATGCATTTTTATCGGAGATCCAATTGACATAACTTTGTAAGATTTTTGTTGTACGATCCATGATCTGCTATGAATTAGGTATTACGATTGTTCCATGCAGCGCAGGTAGGTACAGGACATGGTCCCCCTTTCTGCCAGTTACAGTCCTGGGGCTCCGTGATGTACAGTAATGGAGACAGCGGAGATGAAACTCATTTTCAAATAGGATTGTTCTCTTGTTTTCATAGGATTCATTAATTTCATTATTTAATGGGATCATTCTCTTTCTTTTATATAGTTATTTCCTTTATTCTCATCATATTTTGGGGCCATTCTCATTACTTCATAGGGTTGTTAGTTTCCATTGGCAGAGTATTATTTCACAGCACCATTATAGTGTCTTTCTCATTACACATTATTATGGAGTCCTTCTCTTTGCTTTCTATGGTCATTTTCATTATTTCATAGGATCGTTCTCATCTATAAATAATGTCATTCTCATTATATTATGGGGTTGTTCTTACTCTTTTATATAATCAGTCTCATTATGTCATGAGATAGATTTCATCAGGTCATTCTCATTCCTCGAAAAATTAGAATATTGTGCAAAAGTTCATTTATTTCAGTAATGCAACTTAAAAGGTGAAACTAACATATGAGATAGACTCATTACATGCAAAGCGAGATATTTCAAGCCTTTATTTGTAATAATTTGAATGATTATGGCTTACAGCTTATGAAACCCCAAAGTCACAATCTCTGAAAATTTGAATATTGTGAAAAGGTTCAATATTTTAGGCTCAAAGTTTCACACTCCAGTCGGCTAATTAATCCATATTCCCTGAGCAAAGGGTTCCTGAGCCTTTACGTTGTCTCTCAGTCTGGTTCCGTAGGAATCACAATCATGGGACAGACTGCTGACCGGACAGTTGTGCAGAAAACCATCATCCATAAGGAGGGAAAGCTTCAAAAGTAGTGTTGAACGAACCCGAACTGTAAAGTTCGGGTTTGTACCGAACTTTAGTATTTTTGGACCCCGGAACCCGAACCCGAACTTTTCAGTAAAAGTTCGGGTTCGAGTTCGGTGAATTAATGGCGCTTTTTGAAAGCCAATCAACAAGCGTTTAACTCTGTGCCCTTAGAAGCCATCACAGCCATGCCTACTATTGGCATGGCTGTGATTGGCCAGTGCAGCATGTGACCCAGCCTCTATATAAGCTGGAGTCACGTAGCGCTGCACGTCACTCTGCTCTGATCAGTGTAGGGAGAGGATGATGCTGCTGTGAGGGAGAGAATAGCAAAAAATCTGAAGTGCTTGTTAACTCTGCGATCTAAAGCGATTTTGTTGTGTGGGTGCAGTACACCATTTTTTTTACCCTGCCCTGAGCCCAGTGACACAGAAAAATAACTTTTATCTGTCTGTTAGTTAGGTGGACGTCGGCGGCCATTTTGTGCAGGTTCAGTGCATCAGCACAGCATATGTGCATTTGTGACAGTCAAATACAAGGTTTAAATACTGCAGTTATATTCAGGGTTTAAAAAAACCCCCATTTTTTGCAAGATAATAAATTTTTAGGTCCTTTGCTGAATTTGTGATAGTCAAATACAAGCTGTAAATACTGCAGTTATATTCTGGGTTTAAAAAAACACCCATTTTGGGCAAGACCCTACATCTGAGGCCTTTGCTGCATTTGTCACAGTCAAATACAAGCGTTAGATACTGCTGTTATATTCTGATATAAAAAAAACACCCATTTTGGGCAAGATAATAAATTTGCGGCCTTTGCTGCATTTCTGACAGTCAAATACAAGCGTTAGATACTGCTGTTATATTCTGGTTTTAAAAAAACACCCATTTTGTGCAAGACCCTACATCTGGGGCCTTTGCTGCATTTGTCACAGTCAAATACAAGCGTTAGATACTGCTGTTATATTCTGATATTAAAAAAACACCCACTTTGGGCAAGATAATACATTTGCGGCCTTTGCTGCATTTCTGACAGTCAAATACAAGCGTTAGATACAGCTGTTATATTCTGGTTTAAAAAAAACACCCATTTTGTGCAAGACCCTACATCTGGGGCCTTTGCTGCATTTGTCACAGTCAAATACAACCAGTCAATACTGCAGTTACATTGTTGGTTGACAAATTATCATTTTTTGTGACCGTGAAGTAATTGTATTAAATTCGCCTGTGACACTATTGTGTGACCTCAATAAATGTTTCCTCTTTATGACACCGGCACAAACTTAATTGTTGAATTTGGCGGTTACATTGTCGCCTGACATAAACCATCTGTTAGTTTAGTGGGTGAACGCAAAGAATGAGGAGAGCGTCAAATAAGGGACGTGGCCCAGGTCGTGGTGCTGCTGGTGGAACTCCTGTTGCAGGTAGAGGACGTGGTCGATCTGTGGCAGCTACACGCACAAGTGAAACACCTTCCTCAGGTGCGAGTAGGAAACAGAACCTACAGCGGTATTTGGTCGGGCCTAATGCTGCTCTACGAATGGTGAGGCCTGAACAAGTACAGGCAATAGTAGATTGGGTTGCTGACAGTGGATCCAGTTCCTTCACATTGTCTCCCACCCAGTCTCCTGCTGAAAGATCAGAGTTAGCACCTGCAGCCCATGGCCATCAGTCTTTCACCTCACCCCCTTGCAAATCAGCCAAGCAGTCTGAGCCCCAAGTCATGCAGCAGTCTCTTATGCTTTTTGATGACTCTGTTAGCAGGGTTTTCCAGGGCCATCCACCTAGCCCTGCCCCAGAAGTGGAAGAGATTGAGTGCACCGATGCCCAACCACTTATCTTTCAAGATGAGTACATGGGAGGACCATCGCAGCACTTCTCGGATGATGACGAAATACAGGTGCCAACTGCTGGGGCTTTCGAAAGCGTGCAGACCGACAAGGAAGTCAGGGGTGAAGACTGGGTGGAAGATGATGTGGAGGACGATGAGGTCATCGACCCCACATGGAATCAAGGTCATGTGAGTGACCGATGTAGTTCGGAGGAAGAGGCGGTTGTCGTACAGAGCCACCAGCACAGCAGAAGAGGGAGCAGGGTGCAAAAGCGAAGCGGCCATCCTCTAGACAGTACGCCTCCTACTGCCCACCACAGCAAGGGACCGAGCAGATCAAAGCTAGCTCCAAGGAGTTCCCTGGCGTGGCAGTTCTTCAGACAATGTGCTGATAACAAGACACGAGTGGTTTGCACGCTGTGCAATCAGAGCCTGAAGCGAGGCATAAACGTTCTCAACCTGAGCACAACCTGCATGACCAGGCATTTAAGTGCAGTGGAGTAGGCACCTCAAAAACCAAGAAAGGTCTCTGGCTCCTCCTGCTTCCTCTTCTGCTGCAGTCTTGGCCTCTTCATCCACCTCTGGAGTGACAGTGCCACCTGCCACCCCGCAAACAGAAGATCTGCCAGCAACACCAACACCAACACCGGGGTCACCAAGCATCTCCACAATGTCCCACTGAAGCATATTCCAAACGCTGGAGAGGGAGAGGAAGTACCCCCCTACCCACCCGCGACCCCTAGCCCTGAATGCCAGCATTTCAAAATTACTGGCCTTTGAAATGCTGTCATTCCGTCTGGTGGAGACGGATAGTTTTAAAAGCCTTATGGCGGTGGCTGTCCCACAGTACGTCGTGCCCAGCCACCACTACTTTTCAAGGTGAGCCATCCCTTCCCTGCACAACCAAGTAGGGGACAAAATCAGGTGTGCACTGCGCAACGCCATCTGTAGCAAGGTGCACCTGACTACGGATACGTGGACCAGTAAGCACGGTCAGGGCTGTTATATCTCCATACCAGCACACTGGGTAAATGCAGTGGCGGCTGGGCCGGAGGCGGATAGCAGTTTGGCGCATGTCCTTCCACCACCGAGGATTGCAGGGCGCTTCAGTTTGCCTCCTGTTGCTTCCTCCTCCTACTCTACTTCCTCATCCTCTACCAGCTCCTCATCCGGTCAGCGTAACACCGTCACCACCAACTTCAGCACAGCCAGGGGTAAACGACAGCAGGCAGTTTTGAAACTTATCTGTTTGGGGGACAAACCCCACACCGCGCAGGAGCTGTGGACAGGCATGGAACAACAGACAGATGAGTGGTTGCTGCCGGTGAGCCTCAAGCCCGGCCTGGTGGTGTGCGATAATGGGCGAAATCGCGTAGCAGTTCTGGGCCTAGCTGGTTTGACGCACATCCCTTGCCTGGCGCATGTGCTGAATTTGGTGGTGCACAAATTCCTTGAAAATTACCCCAATATGTCAGAGCTGCTGCAGAAAGTGCGGGCCGCCTGTGCGCTGTTTCGGTGTTCTCACCCTGCTGCTGCTCGCCTGTCAGCACTGCAGTGTAACTTCGGCCTTCCAGTTCACCACCTCATATGCGACGTGCCCACCAGGTGGAACTCCGCCTTGCACATGCTGGAGAGACTGTGCGAGCAGCAGCAGGTGATAGTGGAGTTTCAGCTGCAGCACGCACGGGTGAGTTGCTCTGCGGAACAGCACCACTTCACCACCAATGACTGGGCCTCTATGCGAGACCTGTGTTCCTTGTTGTGCTGTTTCGAGTACTCCACCAACATGGCCAGTGCCGATGACGCCGTTCTCAGCGTTACTAAACCACTTCTATGCCTCCTTGAAAAAATGCTTCGGGCAATGATGGAAGAGGATGTGGCACAGGAGGAGGAGGAGGAAGAGGGGTCATTTCCAAGGGTTTCCGGCCAGTCATTCACAAGTCGCTCTGAGGGTGGGTTCCTGCACCCACAAACGCCAGGTACACAATTGTCCAGCCAGGGCACAGTTCTGGAGGATGACGAGGTGGAGGATAAGGAGGAGGAGGAGGAACCGTGTTCACAGCAGGGTGGCACCCAGACCAGCTCATGGCCATCACTGGTGGGTGGCTGGGGGGATACAGAGGACACAGACGATACACCTCCCACAGAGGACAGCTTGTTGTTGCCTCTGGGCAGCCTGGCACACATGAGCGATTACATGCTGCAGTGTTTCCGCAACGACCGCCGAGTTGCCCACATTCTAACTTGTGCTGATTACTGGGTGGCCACGCTGCTGGATCCCTGTTACAAGGACAACGTACCGGCCTTAATTCCCTCACTGGAACGTGATCGTAAGATGCTCGAGTACAAGCGCACGCTGGTAGACGCGCTGCTGGTTGCATTCCAGTGGGGGGCACAGTGGAAGCACAAGGTGAAGGCAGAGGATGAGGAAGAGGTCGCCAACGCAGCTGGGGCACCGCCAGCACCTCAAAAGGCAGGGTTAGCATGGCAAAATGTGGAAAAGCTTTGGCAGCACGCCACAACAACCAGCACCACCAGCTGATATGGAACGTCTTAGCAGGAGTCAGCATTTCAGCAACATGGCGGAGCAGTATGTGTGCACACGCCTACAAGTACTGAATGACGGGTCTGCCCCCTTCAACTTCTGGGTCTCCAAATTGGGCACATGGCCTGAGCTTGCCCTTTACGCCTTGGAGGTGCTGGCCTGCCCTGCAGCCAGTGTATTGTCTGAACGTGTGTTTAGCACGGCAGGGGGCGTTATCACAGACAAGCGCAGCCGCCTGTCCACAGCCAATGTGGACAAGCTCACTCATTAAAATGAACCATACATGGATCCCACAGGACTTGTCCGTACCTTGTGCAGAATAGACATGTATACCGGCCTTACCCAGCCATTGTTATACTACAGCGCAATTGCTCATTCTTGTATTTTTGATATTTCTCACTCTTTTGGGGTGTACCCTAATTTAAACAAAAAAAATAAAAAAATGTAACCAAAAACCAGTGTTAGCTACCTCCTCCTCCTCCGCCGCTTCCACCTACACCGCTACGTCCACCGCCTCCTCAAACTCCTAATCCATATGGACCTCCACCTTTTTACGTATTTTATTTTATGTCATTTCACTAATTTGTCTGATACATTGTTGGGTGACATATCCCAAATTTTTGGCTGTGATATACCCCTGCTCTACATTGTGGACAGGTAAATACCTTTCACAAATTCGTCTGTTACATTGTTGGGTGACATTCCCAAATTTTTGGCTGTGATATACCCCTGCTCTACCTAGTAGACAGGAAAATACATTTCACTAATTTGTCTGTTTGCTCTACCAAGTAGACAGGGAAATACATTTCACTAATTTGTCTGTTACATTGTTGGGTGACATTCCCAAATTTTTGGCTGTGATATACCCCTGCTCTACCTAGTGGACAGGAAAATACATTTCACTAAGTTGTCTGTTACATTGTCGGGTGAAATTTACCAATTTTTGGCTGTGATATACCCCTGCTCTACCTAGTAGACAGGGAAATAAATATCACTAATTTGTCTGTTACATTGTCGGTTGAAATTCACCAATCTTTGGCTGCGATATACCCCTGCTCTACCTAGTGGACAGGGAAATACATTTCACTAATTCGTCTGTTACATTGTTGGGTGAAATTCCCAAATTCTTGGCTGTGATATACCCCTGCTCTACCTAGTAGACAGGGAAATACATTTAACTAATTTGTCTGTTACATTGTCGGATGAAATTCACCAATTTTTGGCTGTGATATACCCCTGCTCTACCTAGTAGACAGGGAAATACATTTCACTAATTTGTCTGTTACACTGTCGGGTGAAATTCACCAATTTGTAGCTGTGATATAACCCTGCTCTACCTAGTGGACAGGGAAATAAATTTCACTCATTTGTCTGCTACATTGTCGGGTGAAATTCACCAATTTTTGGCTGTGATATACCCCTGCTCTACCTAGTGGACAGGGAAATACATTTCACTAATTCGTCTGTTACATTGTTGGGTGAAATTCCCAAATTCTTGGCTATGATATACCCCTGCTCTACCTAGTAGACAGGGAAATACATTTAACTAATTTGTCTGTTACATTGTCGGGTGAAATTCACAAATTTTTGGCTGTGATATACCCCTGCTTTACCTAGTGGACAGGGAAATACATTTCACTAATTTGTCTGTTACACTGTCGGGTGAAATTCACCAATTTTTAGCTGTGATATACCCCTGCTCTACCTAGTAGACAGGGAAATACATTTCACTAAGTTGTCTGTTACATTGTCGGGTGAAATTCACAAATTTTTGGCTGTGATATACCCCTGCACTACCTAGTAGACAGGGAAATAATTTTCACTCATTTGTCTGCTACATTGTCGGGTGAAATTCACCAATTTTTGGCTGTGATATACCCCTGCTTTACCTAGTGGACAGGGAAATACATTTCACTAATTCGTCTTTTACATTGTTGGGTGAAATTCACCAATTTTTGGCTGTGATATACCCCTGCTCTACCTAGTAGACAGGGAAATACATTTCACTAATTTGTCTGTTACATTGTTGGGTGAAATTCACCAATTTTTGGCTGTGATATACCCCTGCTCTACCTAGTAGACAGGGAAATACATTTAACTAATTTGTCTGTTACATTGTCGGGTGAAATTCACAAATTTATGGCTGTGATATACCCCTGCTCTACCTAGTGGACAGGGAAATACATTTCACTAAGTTGTCTGTTACATTGTCGGGTGAAATTCACCAATTTTTGGCTGTGCTATACCCTAGTGGACAGGGAAATACATTTCACTTATTTGTCTGTTACATTGTGAGGTGACATATCCCAAGTTTTTGGCTGTGATATACCCCTACTCTACATAGTGGAAAGAGAAATACATTTCACTAATTTGTCTGTTACATTGTTGGGTGAAATTCACCAATTTTTGGCTGTGATATACCCCTGCTCTACCTAGTGGACAAGGAAATACATTTCACTAATTCATCTGTTACATTGTTGGGTGACAAATGCTCATCTTTTGCGCTAGAAAGTACATTTGCGGCTTACAGTGCATTTTGGACAGTACGAATGGTGAGGCCAGAACAAGTACAGACTATGGTAGATTGGGGGGCTAACAGTGCCTTCAGTTCCTTCGCATTGTCTCCCACCTAGTCCCCTGCTGAAAGATCAGAGTTGGCACCTACAGCCCATAGGCATCTGTCTTTCAACTCACCCCCTTGCAAAT
This sequence comes from Bufo bufo, assembly GCF_905171765.1. Lineage (NCBI taxonomy): Eukaryota > Metazoa > Chordata > Amphibia > Anura > Bufonidae > Bufo > Bufo bufo. The sequence goes on along the minus strand of NC_053393.1, from coordinate 533,486,870 downwards.
CAGGCAAGCAGTCTGAGCCCCAAGTCATGCAGCAGTCTGTTATTCTTTTTGATGACTCTGCTGGCAGGGTTTCCGTGGGCCATCCACATAGCCTTGCACCAGAAGTGGAAGAGATTGAGTGCACTGATGCCCAACCACTTATGTTTCAGGATGAGGACATGGGAAGACTACCGCAGCACGTCTCTAATGATGACAAAACACAGGTGCCAACTGCTGTGGCTTTCTGCAGTCTGCAGACCGACAAGGAGAACAGGGGTAAAGAGTGGGTGGAAGATAATGTGGAGGATGATGAGGTACTAGACCCCACATGGAATCAAGGTCATGCGAGTGACCTGTCTAGTTCGGAGGAAGAGGCGGTGGTCGCACAGAGGCACCAGCACAGCAAAAAAGGGAGCAGGGTGCAAAAGAGTCTGTTACATTCTTGGGTGACATTTTACCATTTTTGCCGTGAATAAACCCCTGCTCTGCATAGGTGACAAGAACCTAAATTTCAAAAAATCGTCTGTTACATTGTCAGGTGACATTTTACCAATTTTGCCGTATACAAACCCTTCTCTGCATAGGTGACAGGGAACTAATTTTTGTAAAATAGTCTGTTCAATTGGTGGGTGACATGAACCCAGTTTTGCCGTGAATAAACCCCTGCCCTGCATAGTTGACAGGGATCGAAATTTTTAAAAATCATCTGTTCCATTGGTGGGTGACATTAACCCATTTTTGCAGATGAAAAACCCCTGCTCTGGTGACAGGGACTTAAATTTCTAAAATTCGTCTGGAGGAAGAATGGAGAGGCACACAATGCAAGATGCTTCAAGTCCAGTGTGAAGTTTCCACAGTCTGTGTTGATTTGGGGAACCATGTCATCTGTTGGTGTTGGTTCGTCTACCAGGAGATTTTGGAGCACTTCATGCTCGCAGACGAGCTTTATGGAGTTGGTGACTTCATTTTCCAGCAGGACTTGGCACCTGCCCACACTGCCGAAAGTACCAAAACCTTGTTCAATGACCATGGGATTACAGTGCTTGATTGGCCAGCAAACTCACCTGACCTGAACCCCATAGAGAATCTTGCGAAGAGAAAGATGAGAGACATGAGACCGAACAATGCAGAAGAGCTGATGGCTGCTATTGAAGCATCCTGGTCTTCCATAACACCTCAGCAGTGCAATAGGCAGATAGCATCCATGCCACGCCGCATTGAGGGGCCCAAACCAAGTACTGAGGACATATGCATGATTATACTTTACAGAGGTCCTACATTTTTCTATTAAACCCCCTTTTTTATTGATTTCATGTAATATTTAAATTTTCTGAAATTGTGACTTTGGGGTTTCATAAGCTGTAAGCCATAATCATCCAAATTATAACAAATAAAGGCTTGTAATATCTCGCTTTGCCTGTAATGAGTCTATCTCGTATGTTAGTTTCACCTTTTAAGATGCATTACTGAAATAAATGAACTTTTGCACAATATTCTAATTTTTCGAGTTTCACTTTCATATGGTGATTCTTGTTATTTCATGGGATCAATTCTCGTCCATTGGTCGGTTCATTATTTCATAATATAATTCTTGTCCATTGGTAGGTATTCTCATACCATTATATGGTCATTCTCGGTATTTCATAAGCTCAGTCTCTTCCATTGATAAGGTAATTCTCATAATATTTTGTGATCATTCTCATTATTTCATAAAATCCCTCTCTTCCATTGATAGGGTCATTCATATATTATGGGGTCATTTTTATTCCTTTATATGGTAATTCTTGTTATTTCATAGGATTATTAGGTCCCATTTATAGCATTATTCTCATTATTTCATGGAGTCATTCTCATTTTGTAGACTTCTCATTCTTTGATTGGTCCATTCTCATTATTTCATTAGATAATTCTAATGCATTGATATAGTCATTCTCGCATTATGGGGCCAGTCTCATTATTTTATGGGGTCATTCTCAATCTTCCATAGGTTAATGTTCATTATTGTCAGGGTTTATTTTTTGTTGACTAATTATTGTGGCGAAACTAACCTCGCCACTGGATTTTGGAGGGGCCGGGTTGCCAGCCTCTTGCCCCAGGATTATGGACCCTCTCATCAGCCATGCTTCCTTTGTTCACAAAGGACTTTTACTAACTTTTGAACCCCTGGTCTAATTCGTGCCATTTTGGGATATGTTAAATGTCTATGTTACTGTAAAGGGTGGGACATTGTATGTTTGAGTGGTAATGTCTGTCCTATTGTCTCCACATGTGTATTGGCGATTTCCCTTTGTCCTGAGAGATAATTGAATTACTCCTCGGTTGTCTCCAGGACAGAGGACATTGTGTATTCTCCTGCCTGTGATAATTACATCAACCCATTGTACCATAATTATATCACAGGCAGAGAGGAGGATTTTGTGTGGGAGTGTTTTACTGTATTGTACGTGGTTATTGGTTGTTTTTACAAAACCCTGTGGGTGGTACTGATGTGTACCAATGTTATATAAGATCAATAAACACACAGCTATCTGTGACCACTGCTTGACCCTCAACACGGAGCCTCGTCTCGTTCTTGGGGGGGATTCACTGTATGTTGTTAGAGACTGATTGCTAGGAGTGTAAGCCGCTTGGGTGCGTTTCCTATTCATCTGCTAGCAGCTATTCGTGAGGTTCCGTTTGGCAGTTTGGAGCATTGCCTTGTATGCCGTTACAATTGGTGGCAAGCGGCGGGATCATTCTCACAGCCCAGAAGGACAGCTACAAAGTAACATCATTCTCTGGAATTACAATTTGAGGGCAACGCATGTCCCAGTACAGCGTCCCTGACAGCAGCAGGATGGAACCAGCAAAGGCATACGATGAGGAAGACCTGGATGGCCGGGATGCATTAAGGAAAGACATCTGGTACCAGGCCCTGGGTAATGTACAATACCAGCAAGGCGAGAGTCTCCCCAGTGAAGAGCAGCGATTGCAGAAGCAAGTGGCCCTGCGGATGCCCTTCCTGGGAGAGCAGCCCCTGGAGGAATGGGTGAAGGAACTAGAGCACCGGATATGGCAGGAGCTATGGCTGGAGGATGCCTACCAGGCGCTCTTGTGGTATATGCACAGTATATACCCTGGACAGCTGAGCATGACAAGCCAGAGGGAGAGGAGTTTGATGGTCCTGGCTTGTTATGGGAGTCCTTTGCAGAGCCTGACTTCGGGAGCCCTGCACAGTCCAGACTTCAGGACATTTTCTATGAGAGAAATGCTAGGCAGGATTGGGATGACCCCCATGAGGTAGAGAAAGACCTGGCTCACCTAGCAACCCTGGAGTGGGAAATGGAGCAGGACTACCGAGATCTCTTCCACTCCATTGGGAAGGCTCAGCAGGAAAGCAAGATGACAGACCCAGGTCCAGAGCTCTTCAGCTGGGAGGATATTGTGGAGGTTTACTGGGAAGAACCCCAGGTGGCCGGTGGAGATGGGACCGAGGTCTCTCCACCAGTCCTGCAGGGAATTGGGAGCCCAGTCTCCATTCCCCAGCGGCAGGCTGAGTTACAGGGGGCAGAGACAGTCGGTCCTGTCCCCCAGCAGCAATGTGATATGCAGGGAATTGGTAGCCCAGTCTCCATTCTCCAGCGGCCGTGTGATGTACAGGGAATTGGGAGCCCAGTCTCCAATCCCCAGCGGCAGTGTGATATGCAGGGAATTGGGAGCCCAGTCTCCATTCCCCAGCGATAGTGTGATATGCAGGGAATTGGGAGCCCAGTCTCCATTCCCCAGCGGCCGTGTAATCTACAGGGAATTGAGAGCCCAGTCTCCATTCCCCAGCGGCAGTGTGATATGCAGGGAATTGGGAGCCCAGTCTCCATTCCCCAGCGGCCGTGTGATGTACAGGGAATTGGGAGCCCAGTCTCCATCCGCCAGCGGCAGTTTAACGCACCAGGGGCAGACAGTAAGCCCCACAACCGTGCAGATGGGACCATGGTCTCTGCACTCACAGCACAGGGGGTAGGGACAGTCAGTCCTGTCCCCCAGCAATAGGGCTATTTAGCCAAAGGGGAGACAGTCGGTCTCCCCCCACAGCAGCATGGTGGTCTATCTAAAGGGGAGACAGTCGGTCTCTCCCTACAACAGCAGAGCGGTGTATCTAAAGGGGAGACAGTCGGTCTCCCCCTCCAACAACCAGGCTTCTTCCGTGGTAGCGCTGGCACAAGGGCAAAGTACCGCTGGTCTCTGCCCACTCAGCAACTCACCAAGGCAGTCTACCAATCCCCCACACAGCTGTGGTGAGGCACCTGGACATGGACAAGTTTATCCCTTGCTCAAGTGTAGTAACCATTTATTGTGGGTGGGCTGTACTGCTGTTTCTATTTTGTGGGTGGGCTGCTGGACTAACAAGGGCACCGGCAGAAGGTCAGATACCCTGTTAGTCCGTTTGGAAAAGGGGAGATGTGTGGCGAAACTAACCTCGCCACTGGGTTTTGGAGGGGCCGGGTTGCCAGCCTCTTGCCCCAGGATTATGGGCCCTCTCATCAGCCATGCTTCCTTTGTTCACAAAGGACTTTTACTAACTTTTGAACCCCTGGTCTAATTCGTGCCAATTTGGGATATGTTAAATGTCTATGTTACTGTAAAGGGTGGGACATTGTATGTTTGAGTGGTGATGTCTGTCCTATTGTCTCCACGTGTGTATTGGCGATTTCCCTTTGTCCTGAGAGATAATTGAATGACTCCTCGGTTGTCTCCAGGACAGAGGACATTGTGTATTCTCCTGCCTGTGATACTTACATCAACCCATTGTACCATAATTATATCACAGGCAGAGGGGAGGATTTTGTGTGGGAGTGTTTTACTGTATTGTACGTGGTTATTGGTTGTTTTTACAAAACCCTGTGGGTGGTACTGATGTGTACCAATGTTATATAAGATCAATAAACACACAGCTATGTGTGACCACTGCTTGACCCTCAACACGGAGCCTCGTCTCGTTCTTGGGGGGGATTCACTGTATGCTGTTAGAGACTGATTGCTAGGAGTGTAAGCTGCTTGGGTGCGTTTCCTATTCGTCTGCTAGCAGCTATTCGTGAGGTTCCGTTCGGGAGTTTGGAGCATTGCCTTGTATGCCGTTACAATTATGATTTGGAAGATGACCACATTTTTACCCTTTATTGTCAGCCACGTTTATGCTTTATTAGTCTTTCCTCTTTAAAGGGATATTCCCATCATAGACATTTATGCCATAGAAAGGTGGTTCTCCAACCCACCTCGTGAGGCGGCCAGCAGCTTCCATGTCCAGATGAGGAATTAAGCGTGGCCAGCTCTTTTCATAACTCCTAAATAAATGGGACAGCTGTGATATGTGGCCACTTTTCCATGAATGCCCCAATTCGGATCCAGTGTCAGTGGCTGCAACACATTTTGTATGTGTGCGTTAACCTCTCCCAAGTTGTCTGCATAGTGATGTCGGCCCTGTAGATCATGTTGACAGGCCTGGTGTATTACAGCTGTCCTCCTGGGTGGGCACGTCCACCATTACAGTAGTTGAGACACATACTCCCTGATGCCATATTAGTACATGCATGCTGTTTCATGTACCTAAGCATTGAAACTGCCCTTTAAGATAGAGGCCTATATTTTGCTAGCAAGTGTAGATGTCGGTGCATTCACTGGTGAGCAGGAAGCTAATACACGACTGTGAGAGCAGAACAGATGTTTATAAGAGTTTTGCAGCTCTCATTCTGCAACCGGAACGATTTCCTTTATATCGCCATCCATCAACATCTGCAGTGGCGCTGTTCTCTGACCTGTTGACCTGCTTTCTTCTTGAAATTCACATGGTAAAAACCACAAATGAAAAAATAAAATAAAAATTGAAAATTTTCCAAAAGCCACTTGCAGGTGCAAAGTAATAGACTGAGTGCTTAACGGTAAACGTATCTGTGTACTTATTTATGGGGAGGAGGATATGGAGATAGATCTCTCATACAAAAAGCTTCATACAAGATCAAACACACATACATATAAAACATAAAAACACAATACACTATTAGGTACAATGTTGCGAGCTGCTTATATACACGCCCTAGTACTCTGTTCCTACACTCCCATATTCTGTACCATTAGATATTTGGTAGATACATTTATGCACCAAGTTGTGGCTATAGACATGTGGCCACTAGGGCTCAGAAGCGGCAAGAAGGTCCCATGTAATTCTGCGAAACCACAAGGAGTCCGGGTCCCGCAACCCTAATACAGCTGCCTCAAACCAGCCTTAGCTGCAGTCTGCCAGGGGATCGGCGGGAATCCCTAGATCATAGCCGTAAAGTGACACTTCGAGGGGTTGTAATGGGGTCTAGCTCCAGGCAACAGGCATAATCTTTAGACTCTTTTGGTCTAGCACCACAATCCGGTTCAATGCAGATGGCTTCCTAACCTGCAGGCTTGCTCATGTCTGGTTACAGCAAAAGGTGCGGCCTCAGTCACCCCTCCAGCCCACACCAAACCTCAGGTTAATGACCCCCGACCGCTTGCAGTATTGCAATTGTTTCAAGTTTCACTACGTCCTCACCTTTGCACCTGCCTTGCCCTTTGAATATATACCTGTTACCTTCTCTATTAAACTCTTTGTTGTCAACCTCTTTTGCTACATCGCCGATCATTCCTGGAACTTCTGCCTGAAATCTTTAGCGGTGTACCTGCTGACAAATGGTGACTACTACTTGGACTGTTGCCTAAGGACCGCCCACCTATTTAAGAGGATGAAAGGCTTACAATGAGGACTCTGGTCAACCTCAAGGTTATGGTACAAGAGGTTTCATACACTGGTGAATTCCATAACACCACATAATGCACCCATCACGGGTAGCCAATTATAATTAGTGAGGGCCTTATGTTGGACCCCATGGCAGTACCTATCATCCAGATGTGCCCTACTGAACTCAAGATTGCTTGGAGGCCCACACATATACAGTACAGACCAAAAGTTTGGACACACCTTCTCATTCAAAGAGTTTTCTTTATTTTCATGACTATGAAGGCATCAAAACTATGAATTAACACATGTGGAATTATATACATAACAAACAAGTGTGAAACAACTGAAAATATGTCATATTCTAGGTTCTTCAAAGTAGCCACCTTTTGCTTTGATTACTGCTTTGCACACTCTTGGCATTCTCTTGATGAGCTTCAAGAGGTAGTCCCCTGAAATGGTTTTCACTTCACAGGTGTGCCCTGTCAGGTTTAATAAGTGGGATTTCTTGCCTTATAAATGGGGTTGGGACCATCAGTTGCGTTGAGGAGAAGTCAGGTGGATACACAGCTGATAGTCCTACTAAATAGACTGTTAGAATTTGTATTATGGCAAGAAAAAAGCAGCTAAGTAAAGAAAAACGAGTGGCCATCATTACTTTAAGAAATGAAGGTCAGTAATTCAGCCGAAAAATTGGGAAAACTTTGAAAGTAAGGGCTATTTGACCATGAAGGAGAGTGATGGGGTGCACCGCCAGATGACCTGGCCTCCACAGTCACCGGACCTGAACCCAATCGAGATGGTTTGGGGTGAGCTGGACCGCAGAGTGAAGGCAAAAGGGCCAACAAGTGCTAAGCATCTCTGGGAACTCCTTCAAGACTGTTGGAAGACCATTTCAGGGGACTACCTCTTGAAGCTCATCAAGAGAATGCCAAGAGTGTGCAAAGCAGTAATCAAAGCAAAAGGTGGCTACTTTGAAGAACCTAGAATATGACATATTTTCAGTTGTTTCACACTTGTTTGTTATGTATATAATTCCACATGTGTTAATTCATAGTTTTGATGCCTTCATAGTCATGAAAATAAAGAAAACTCTTTGAATTAGAAGGTGTGTCCAAACTTTTGGTCTGTACTGTATATACACATAGATTATAATATACAAGCACAAATCCACATATATATTACATAGTATATATATATATATACACACTGCTCAAAAAAATAAAAGGGAACACAAAAATAACACATCCTAGATCTGAATTAATTAAATATTCTTCTGAAATACTTTGTTCTTTACATAGTTGAATGTGCTGACAACAAAATTACACAAAAAAAATAATATGGAAATCAAATTTTTTAACCCTTGGAGGTCTGGATTTGGAGTCACCCTCAAAATTAAAGTGGAAAAACACACTACAGGCTGATCCAACTTTGATGTAATGTCCTTAAAACAAGTCAAAATGAGGCTCAGTAGTGTGTGTGGCCTCCACGTGCCTGTATGACCTCCCTATAACGCCTGTGCATGCTCCTGATGAGGTGGCGGACGGTCTCCTGAGGGATCTCCTCCCAGACCTGGACTAAAGCATCTGCCAACTCCTGGACAGTCTGTGGTGCAACGTGACGTTGGTGGATAGAGCGAGACATGATGTCCCAGATGTGCTCAATTTGATTCAGGTCTGGGGAACGGGCGGGCCAGTCCATGGCATCAATGCCTTCGTCTTGCAGGAACTGCTGACACACTCCAGCCACATAAGGTCTAGCATTGTCTTGCATTAGGAGTAACCCAGGGCCAACCGCACCAGCATATGGTCTCACAAGGGGTCTGAGGATCTCATCTCGGTACCTAATGGCAGTCAGGCTACCTCTGGCGAGCACATGGAGGGCTGTGCGGCCCTCCAAAGAAATGCCACCCCACACCATTACTGACCCAATGCCAAACCAGTCATGCTGGAGGATGTTGCAGGCAGCAGAACGTTCTCCACGGCGTCTCCAGACTCTGTCACATGTGCTCAGTGTGAACCTGCTTTCATCTGTGAAGAGCACAGGACGCCAGTGGCGAATTTGCCAATCTTGGTGTTTTCTGGCAAATGCCAAACGTCCTGCACGGTGTTGGGCTGTAAGCACAACCCCCACCTGTGGACGTCGGGCCCTCATATCACCCTCATGGAGTCCGTTTCTGACCGTTTGAGCAGACACATGCACATTTGTGGCCTGCTGGAGGTCATTTTGCAGGGCTCTGGCAGTGCTCCTCCTGTTCCTCCTTGCATAAAGGCGGAGGTAGCGGTCCTGCTGCTGGGTTGTTGCCCTCCTACGGCCTCCTCCACGTCTCCTGATGTACTGGCCTGTCTCCTGGTAGTGCCTCCATGCTCTGGACACTACGCTGACAGACACAGCAAACCTTCTTGCCACAGCTCGCATTGATGTGCCATCCTGGATAAGCTGCACTACCTGAGCCACTTGTGTGGGTTGTAGACTCCGTCTCATGCTACCACTAGAGTGAAAGCACCGCCAGCATTCAAAAGTGACCAAAACATCAGCCAGGAAGCATAGGAACTGAGAAGTGGTCTGTGGTCACCACCTGCAGAACCACTCCTTTATTGGGGATGTCTTGCTAATTGCCTATAATTTCCACCTGTTGTCTATCCCATTTGCACAACAGCATGTGAAATTGATTGTCACTCAGTGTTGCTTCCTAAGTGGACAGTTTGATTTCACAGAAGTGTGATTGACTTGGAGTTACATTGTGTTGTTTAAGTGTTCCCTTTATTTTTTTGAGCAGTGTATATATATATATATATATATATATATATATATATATATATATATACATATACATATACACACACAGACTATAATTCTGTATGAGAGTGGGGATATATCACTGCACAGTAAGGCCAAATTGCAATTAGAGTCACATGAAACTGGGTAACAGCGCCTGGGAGTTTACCTTATTGGTTGTCACCCAGCTTTTCCAGGATCCAAGCAAAGCAGAAAATTACAATTTTGACCATCCTGACAGAGGACTTAATCTACTGGAGTCGTCTTCGGGTAGGACGAAATGCTGTTTAACGTCTGACTGCACCTTCATCCTCTTTCAGCCGAGTGCATTGATCTCAATCTACATAATGCTATCTGATTGCACAAGATAACGCTTGGCACACAGGGACATAGTACACGTTTTATGTTCAGAAGCAAGAACCGTGACACTTCTACAGACACAGATGAAGAGTGAGCTTCCTCAGAGCACTTCCTTTCATATCTGCAGACCAGAGGCCGAATGGTGGCCCCACCGCATATTAATTTATTAGTGCTGTACCTTCTTCTGGAGATGATTGGGGTTTCTAAAGATCGGAAACCCTCAGCACTTATGCCATCAATAATCGAAACAACAGAACCCAAGCCCCCTAAAACTATAAAATTCTGTCTCCCTGCAGCCACCACCAGGGGGAGCTACTATATACAGATGTATAACAAGAATATTAGCAAGCAAAAAAAAACGGTACGGAGTGAGAGGTGACTTAAAGGGGAATCCCAGTTATATAAAGTTATGGGAACAACTACTAGATCGTGGGGATGCCCACCAATCATAAGAACGGAGATCCCGTATCCCATGGAGCCCCTAAAAATAACTGGCGCAGCTGTTAGACCTGCATGTGGCTACTTCATTTACTTCTTTTAGAGTCCCGGAGATAGTTGAACGCTGTACTCGGCTATCTCCAGAACTCCCATACAAACAAGTGGAGCGGCCAAGAACACGTTTGACCGGCTTTTCCGTTCATTTTGTGGGCTCCCCAGGGAGGATCGGTGGGGTTCCCAGCAGTAGGTCCCCCCACCGATATAATATTTATCCTCCATCCTGTGAATAGGGGCTAGAACCAGAATACCCCTTTAAGTTTAAGACTACATACAGGGTGTTTGTAGTCTGTTACCATGGAAACACGTGGTGCTGTAGACAAAATGTTTTTTTAAATAGACGAACTTTTTTTTTTAAACGAATATACATGGGTGAGGTGTTGATTGCTGGAGTTCCATCTCTGGGACCCCCGCCGATAATATCAAAGGGGTCCTTCTTATATAAAATAATAAGAAAAAGGATAATGATATACTTTATTTATATAGTGCTGACATATTCTGTAGTGCATAAAATCGTGACAACCCGTAAACATATTTAATATTAGGGATGATGAAAGGCCCATCTCCGAAAGAGCCACCAGGACACGCTGCCATATCCAGAATGGCCGACATGTAAGTGGAAGGTAACGGAGAAGGATGATACAGTGCATTCAGAAAGTCTTCAGACCCTGTCACTTTTTTTTTTTACCTTTTCTCATATTGCTCCTTATGCTAAAATACTAAAAGTTCTAATTTTCCCCCCATCCTTCTGCACTCAGTCCCCCATAGTGAGAAAGTGAAAACAGAATGTGAGAAATCTTTACTAATTTACTGAAAAGGAAAAGCTAAAATCTCACGTTGACAGAAGTATTCAGCCCCTTTAGCAGTGATTACAGCCTCCAGTCTTCTTGGGGATGATACCACAAGGTGTACACCTGGGTTTGGGGATTTTCTGCCTTTTTTTCTCTGCAGATCCCCTCAATCTCTGTCAGGTTGGATGGGGGCCGTCAGTGGACAGCCATCTTCAGGTCTCTCCAGAGATGTTCCACTGGGTTCAGGGCTCTGGCTGGGCCATTCTAGGACATTCACAGAGTTGTCCATAACCCGCTCCTGTGTTGTCTTGGCCATGTGCTTAGGGTCATTGTCTTGTTGGAAGGTGAACCCTTGGCCCAGTCTCAGGTCCAGAACACTCTGGTTTAGGCTTTCATTAAGAATATATCTCTTCATCTTTCCCTCCACACTGACCGGTCTCCCGACCCCCCAGCATGATGCTGCCAACATGCTTCACTGTAGGGATGGTATTGGACAGGTGATGAGCAGGGCAAATGTTGGTTTCATCAGACCATGGAATCTTGTTTCTTACAGTCTGAGAGTCCACCAGGAGCTTTTTTTTATGTTTGCAAACTCCAGGCGATTTACATTGGTCTTTTACTGAGGAGAGGTTTTTTTTCTGGTCAGATTGGTGGAGTACTGCAGTGATGGTTGACCTTCTGGAAGTTTCTCCCATCTGTACACAGGCCCTTTGGAGTTCAGCCAGGGTGACCACTAGGCTGGTGGGGCGGCCACCTCGAGGAAGGAACCTGGTGGCTCCAAACTTCTTCCATTTGCACAAGCAGAATAGTGAGTGCAGCTCTGGAGTATGATACAGGATGTAACTCAGTATCAGTAATGTATGTACACAGTAACTCCACCAGCAGAATAGTGAGTGCAGCTCTGGAGTATGATACAGGATGTAACTCAGGATCAGTACAGGATAAGTAATGTATGTACACAGTAACTCCACCAGCAGAATAGTGAGTGCAGCTCTGGAGTATAATACAGGATGTAACTCAGGATAAGTAATGTATGTACTCAGTGACTTCACCAGCAGAATAATGAGTGAAGCTCTGGAGTATAATACAGGATAAGTAATGCATGTACACAGTGACTCCACCAGCAGAATAGTGAGTGCAGCTCTGGAGTATAATACAGGATCAGTAACACATGCACACAGTGACTGAACTATTTATGTAGATGAATTCTATATTGAATAAATAACGATTGCGGTTTCAGTTCTGCAGACAGCTAAAAATAACGTGATCCAATCCATTACCACTGAAACTCATATAAAGACGCTGTCCACCACCTCTGTCACTTACACCATAGTCTAATGAAAACATAACATTTATCACTGTTGGTGAAGAAGAGGATGTGTAGGGAGTCCGTGATGGCGGTGCCATCAGGCTGTTAGTGGGTGGTAATATTTCTTCAATAGCAGCATCACAAACGTGAAAAGAAGTGATCACAATCTAGAACGTGAGCCCCAGTAGAGAGCAGGGCCGATGTGAGTGATGACCCTCTCTGTACTGCGCTGCAGCATGTGTCTGCGCCATACAAATGGATAAAATTAAATAAAAAATAAAAAAATCTTAAAGTGCCTGAACGGGTGAGAACGGAGGCAGCGAGGGCTCAGAGTCCACACAGCACAGAGTTCTCCAGGGTGAAGTCATAATGGAATCTGGCGAACGTCTCATCCAGGCTGTATACGGCGACCGGCTCCGGAAGTTCATGGCAGATGTTCTGTACCTCCTGAACCTGGGGGGCCAGGATAAAGGGGATGTCGTTCAGCAAGTCGGCCATGGTCGAGTTCCCTTCTGCGATCTGACTGGCCACCTTGGCAGAACCAGAGTCAGGGCTGTTCACTTGTGAGAAGTTTCCTGGCGGCAGCTAAAAACAAAAGGTAGAATCAGGTTAGGAACGCACTAAATGCTGCACCAACTGCGTATCCTGATACAGAAGTATTCACACCAGTGTCTGTGGGATCAGCTACGGCCCGATTATAGGAAATCTACTAAATATTACACCTCTATCCAAACCATCGAGTGCTGGAGTCTCTGCATTTTACGGTAAAAATAATTTCACCGGGGATGCAGAACCAAATTTATTACTGGGAACAGTTTTGGTTTCCTATTCATGACAGCTGGAGGAAATTCTGTCAAGTGGAGATAAATGGCTTCCCTCTCCGCACATGGAAGTAAATTACACACATCACACCCATCAGATACACACATTGTATCGCTGTAAACTGCGGGTAACAGTGACACCAAACAGAACGTCCACAATGTGACTGATGGAAATGTAGATGCTGAAACTGCAGGGCACTCCCATCATGCCTTAGAGAAGGTACATACATCATACATCATACCGCGTCCTGATAGATAACATTTCTATTGTGCTCACTGTGGCCTCCTGCTGTACAGAAATGTAAACCAGCTATAAGAGTGGGGAAGGGAAGTGACACCATATATCTGTATCACACAAACTATATTACTGCCTCCTATGTACAAGAATATAACTACTATAATACCGCTCCTATCTATACAGTAAGAATATAAATACTGTAATACAGCCTCCTATGTACAAGAATATAACTACTATAATACTGCCTCCTATGTACAGGAATATAACTACTATAATACTGCTCCTATGTACAAGAATATTACTACTATAATACTGCTCCTATGTACAAGAATATAACTACTATAATACTGCTCCTATGTACAAGAATATAACTACTATAATACTGCTCCTATGTACAAGAATATAACTACTATAATACTGCTCCTATGTACAGGAATATAACTACTATAATACTGCCTCCTATGTACAAGAATATAACTACTATAATACTGCCTCCTATGTACAAGAATATAACTACTATAATACTGCTCCTATGTACAAGGATATAACTACTATAATACTGTCTCTTATGTACAGTAATATAACTACTATAATACTGCTACTATGTACAAGAATATAACTGCTATAATACTGCTCCTATGTATAAGAATATAACTACTATAATACTGCTTCTATGTACAAGAATATAACTACTATAATACTGCTTCTATGTACAAGAATATAACTACTATAATACTGTCTCCTATCTATAAGAATATAACTACTATAATACTGCTCCTATGTACAAGAATATAACTACTATAATACTGCTCCTATGTACAGGAATATAACTACTATAATACTGCTCCTATGTACAAGAATATAACTACTATAATACTGCTCCTATGTATAAGAATATAACTACTATAATACTGCTTCTATGTACAAGAATATAACTACTATAATACTGCCTCCTATGTACAGGAATATAACTACTATAATACTGCTCCTATGTACAAGAATATAACTACTATAATACTGCTCCTATGTACAAGAATATAACTACTATAATACTGCTCCTATGTACAAGAATATAACTACTATAATACTGCTCCTATGTACAAGAATATAACTACTATAATACTGCCTCCTGTGTACAAGAATATAACTGCTATAATACTGCTCCTATGTACAAGAATATTACTACTATAATACTGCTCCTATGTACAAGAATATAACTACTATAATACTGCTCCTATGTACAAGAATATTACTACTATAATACTGCTCCTATGTACAAGAATATAACTACTATAATACTGCTCCTATGTACAAGAATATAACTACTATAATACTGCTCCTATGTACAAGAATATAACTACTATAATACTGCTCCTATGTACAAGAATATAACTACTATAATACTGCTCCTATGTACAAGAATATAACTACTATAATACTGCTCCTATGTACAGGAATATAACTACTATAATACTGCCTCCTATGTACAAGAATATAACTACTATAATACTGCCTCCTATGTACAAGAATATAACTACTATAATACTGCTCCTATGTACAAGGATATAACTACTATAATACTGTCTCTTATGTACAGTAATATAACTACTATAATACTGCTACTATGTACAAGAATATAACTGCTATAATACTGCTCCTATGTATAAGAATATAACTA
Organism: Bufo bufo; assembly: GCF_905171765.1. Classification (NCBI taxonomy): domain Eukaryota; kingdom Metazoa; phylum Chordata; class Amphibia; order Anura; family Bufonidae; genus Bufo; species Bufo bufo. The sequence goes on along the minus strand of NC_053393.1, from coordinate 533,471,685 downwards.
CTATAATACTGCTTCTATGTACAAGAATATAACTACTATAATACTGCTTCTATGTACAAGAATATAACTACTATAATACTGTCTCCTATCTATAAGAATATAACTACTATAATACTGCTCCTATGTACAAGAATATAACTACTATAATACTGCTCCTATGTACAGGAATATAACTACTATAATACTGCTCCTATGTACAAGAATATAACTACTATAATACTGCTCCTATGTATAAGAATATAACTACTATAATACTGCTTCTATGTACAAGAATATAACTACTATAATACTGCCTCCTATGTATAAGAATATAACTACTATAATACTGCTTCTATGTACAAGAATATAACTACTATAACACTGCTCCTATGTACAAGAATATAACTACTATAATACTGCTCCTATGTACAAGAATATAACTACTATAATACTGCTCCTATGTACAAGAATATAACTACTATAATACTGCCTCCTATGTACAAGAATATAACTACTATAATACTGCTCCTATGTACAAGAATATAACTACTATAATACTGCCTCCTATGTACAATAATATAACTACTATAATACTGCCCCTATGTACAAGAATATAACTACTATAATACTGCTCCTATGTACAAGAATATAACTACTATAATACTGCTCCTATGTACAAGAATATAACTACTATAATACTGCCTCCTATGTACAATAATATAACTACTATAATACTGCTCCTATGTACAAGAATATATCTACTATAATACTGCTCCTATGTACAAGAATATAACTACTATAATACTGCTCCTATGTACAAGAATATAACTACTATAATACTGCTCCTATGTACAAGAATATAACTACTATAATACTGCTCCTATGTACAAGAATATAACTACTATAATACTGCCCCTATGTACAAGAATATAACTACTATAATACTGTCTCCTATCTATAAGAATATAACTACTATAATACTGCTCCTATGTACAAGAATATAACTACTATAATACTGCCCCTATGTACAAGTATATAACTACTATAATACTGTCTCCTATCTATAAGAATATAACTACTATAATACTGCTCCTATGTACAGGAATATAACTACTATAATACTGCTCCTATGTACAAGAATATAACTACTATAATACTGCTCCTATGTACTGATCCTGTATAATACTCAAGAGCTGCATTCGCTAATCTGCACATACCTATTCTGTACTGCCCCTGCTTTGCATCCACTTCACCAGCAGAACAGTGAGTGCAGCTCTGGAGTATAATACAGGATGTAACTCAGGATCAGTACAGAATAAGTAGTGTAATGTATGTACACAATGACTGCACCAGCAGAATAGTGAGTGCAGCTCTGGAGTAGAATACAGGATGTAACTCAGGATCAGTACAGGATAAGTAATGTATGTACACAGTGACTGCACCAGCAGAATAGTGAGTGCAGCTCTGGAGTATAATACAGGATGTAATTCAGGATCAGTACAGGATAAGTAATGTATGTACACAGTGACAATTCTGTAAAACTTTATAATATAATAAATAAATGGACATGCCCTTTAATTTGATAGAACAGAGAAGAAGTATTCTTAGAATGGACAGTCACTGCACTTTCTCGTGTGATCTGCAGGCTGCACTACATGTTTACTCCTCTATGCCATATGCACACCAGAACACTATGCAGAGCCCTCTTTACATAAGATTTCCGGGTGCCGCTGCTCTCTCGAACCTCACACTTTTCTAAGGGTACTTTCACACTAGTGTTAGTGTGATCCGGCAGGCAGTTCCGTAGTCGGAGCTGCCTGCCGGATCCTCCGATCAGTGTGACAACTGACAGCATTTGTAGACGGATCCGGGTGCGGATCCTTTTACAAATGCATTGCAAGAACGGATCAGTCTCTCTGCTTGTCATGCGGATGGACGGATCCGTCTTGCAGTCTTTTTCACAGTTTTCCCGGTCTGCGATCCGTCCTTCAGTTGTTTTGCAATGCTGTATCCGGCACTAATGCAAGTCAATGGTTATTAATGCCGGATCCGGCATTCCGGCGACTGATCAGGCATTTTGGACGGACATAATACCGCAGCATGCCGCGGTATTATGTCCGGCCAAAACGCCTGACAGTGACTGAACGGAAGGCATACTGATGCAAACTGAACGGATTTCTATCCATTCAGAATGCATGGGGATATGCCTGATCAGTTCTGTTCCGGCATTGAGTCCTTTTGACGGAACTCTATGCCGGAAAAGAATAACGCTAGTGTGAAAGTGCCCTAACACCCATTTACCTTTCTAGGATTCCAGCGCTTGTGTGAAAGGTTCGGGGAAGCTGGCAGCCAACCAAAGCCAAAAGCATCGCTGGAGACCCCAAGTATAAGCTCTGGGGCTACATTACCTGGTAGGGCAGATTGTAGGGTAGATTGTAGGGTAGATCACTGCTAGGAAATGGGGGAGTGGAGTCCCTCCGCTCAGCCGGGGTCTGTCCTGTACAAAAAAAACCACAAAGAGACGTTCTTAGGGTAAATGCAAAATCTGATGTACAAGACGACTCCGAGATATTCTGGATTACTAGGCGGTATATAATGGTCACTTTAGAAAATGGGAATACCCGCTTAAAAGGGGCATTAGATCAGTTAGCATTCTTCACGTATCTACAGAATAGAAGATGAAGGTTATGTCGGGGGGGGGGTCCTAGCGCTGGGGCCTCCTCCGCCTAAACCCCGGTGACGGTGCTTGGCTCTTTCTGCACACCCGACTGACAGATGAAGATTCCTACTCATTACAAATGTGTGATTATATATATAAAAAAGGGATTTGAGATCCCTCTTTTCAAATGCAGCCCCCGAGGAGATCGTCCAAGTCCTGCTACTGGGAATCAGAATCGGGGAAGCTGCGCCAGTCAGGCTCTGGCCACTCAGATGGCTCAATACTGCCAGGAGAGACAACCCCTTTAACTAGAGATTCAGACTGGTGGGCGTACGGGAGGTATGACCCCCCCCTGCACTCCCACAATCTGCTGAAAGAAGGGTTCTCCTCCAAGTGGCTGCGCTGGGTACTGCAGGCAATAGATAGCGGTCATTTTAGCTTGAGTGTGGTGCCTTTAAAATTAGTGTTTTTTTTGGGGTTGATCTAGATCGTATTGTGTAAAGTAATACAACTCTGCGATATAGTTTGCGTTTTGGTTCCTCGCCATTTTAAAACCTCTGCTTGCTGTCAGTGAATGGCCATTTATAGGCTGGACAGAATCGACACGAGGGCAGGGCTCATTATAATGTATCAGAGCCTGCTCTAGTAATGAGCCCCGCACTGCCGGCTTGTTAGCCTGCTCGCTCAGGGGCTGTAATGTCTGCTGCTCCTGACAGTGGCCCTTTAAGTATAGTCTC